>NC_065570.1:9253734-9559424 GCF_937616625.2 Mercurialis annua
TACACAACTCATTAGAGCTGATTTGTCGCGATGTTGTATACACCATATAGGCTAAATTTCATACAAATAAACGTATAACATCACGACTTGTCAGCTCCAAAACAATCATGAATATATTTCATAATATTTTAAAAGTTGATAGACTAAAATTCATAAAAAAAACACGTGTATTTGTCTTTTTAAAGCATAATATGGTACATTTTCAATATTGTTTTTACTTGGCCTTCAATCAAAGAATTCTAGTCCCTATCTTTAAATACTATAAAATAGTTGATAATGTGAAAGATGAATATTATTCCAAATCCAAAAATGAGGCATAGTATCTTACACAAATTGTTTATACAAATATTTTGCAGGTGCATTTTTGCCTGATCTATGTGACGCCGCCCGATCCAACCCTCACCGGTCAATGATTCAGCTGATGAGCTCAGGTGTTGCCGCTGGTCCTATTTCCAGCGAGGACTTAGCCCTTGCTCCTGCTTCAGCTCCTATGTAAAATTATTAATTATTAATCGTCAAAATTTATCATTTTGCTATTATATAATCATTTTTCAGTTTTAATATTAATATTAATATTTTGTATAAGTTGAGAATTAGGAAATATAGAGAGGCATACTACTTTATACGACCCCGTTTACTGGTGTATTGAGTTGGGTTTGTTGTGTATTCTTATTTTATACTGATATTAAATAAAATACAGATTTATACTTAATTATTGTGATCACTTTTTTTTTAATTAAAACAGAACTTAATTGCTCGTGTGCAAGATTTAAAATTGTGTATCCTAAAAAATAATACTAGCTTAATTATGTAGAAATATTCATTTTTTTTATGATCCAAACTTCCAACATTATCAATTTTAATCTATTTTTTAATTTTTAATTTTAATTATAACTATGTATCCAAATTAAAAGGAAAGAATCTTCAAGTATTCTTTTTATATTATTTTAATTTGTATTTTATCATTAAATTTTTTTATCATAAAAGGCGTTAAATCGAGTACCCAAATTATAAACAGAGACTGAAGGCTTATTTTTTCAAAACCCAATGGTTTGAAAAAAACCCTCCATTTTTAGCCCTTTTACCATAACATTGTAAAATCTCTAATTACACTGAAATTCGTATCTTTCACTTTCAAATGCACCCCCAAACATTAAAATCTACACCTTTTATTTTTAATTGCACTTTCAAATATTAAATTGACCTCTTTTTCAATATTTCATATTTTAAAATAAATTCTAAGTAGTTCTCAACAGTGCTTTAAAAACCGAACCGGTGGCCGAACCGGCGAGGCCACCGGTTTCCGGTTCAACCGGTTTAATCGGTTCAATGACCGGTTCAACCGGTTTAATAAATTTAAAAAAATTTGAAAAAAATTCTGGTTAACCGGTTTTTTACCGGTCCAATCCGGTCCAACACCCGGTTTTTACCAGTTCAATACGGTCTAATCCGGTTCAGTCCGGTCCAACCCGGTCCAATCAAAAGATCCGGTTTTTCACCTTTTCAGACCGGACCACTGACCGGTTTGCGGTTCAACCGGTCCGACCGGCCGGTCCGGTCCGGTTTTTAAAACACTGGTTCTCAATGTTATAATTAAAACAAAAACTCATATTCCCTGAAATTTCAAAAATTAGCAATTCCACTCTCAAGTACTAAATAGATCTCTTCTCCATTTGAAAAAAGTTAAAATAAGTCATCCATTTTTAACTCTTTGTGTGGAAAAGAGTTCAAACGAATACTTTATAAGGGTTTTTATGAATTTTTCTCGAGTGAAAAAGAGTCCAATTTGATTTTGAAAGTGGAATTGAAACCCAAAAGTGCAAATTTGGGTGCAGCTGACAAAATTGCAACGTCAGAGTGCAACTGAAAAGTGGCTAAAAGGTGGGTTTTTTTGTGATTAAGTCTATAAAAATCCACCTCCGTTCTATTTGGACTTCACCGCCTTTACTCTGTAAGATTGATATAAAATCAATTCAATTAAATTTAAATTAAACAAATTTAATATACCATTTTTAATTTAAATTTTATAAAAAAATTCTGTCGTCTCTCCAGCTAAAAACTGAACCAGATCTGGTCGTCTTTCATGGGAAGATGAGGACCAGCTCATCTTCCTCACATGGGAGACGAACATCCCATCTTTTATGGGAGGAAGACGAAGCGTCTTCCATGGAAGAAAGACAACAACCAGATCTGGTTCGTTTTCCGTTGAACCATATTTGATTTTTTTTAAACGAATAGCCCCACAGATGTTTGCAGAAAAGACACGACAATATTTTAAATGTTAATATATACATGATTTAAAATAATTTTTTTAAATTTCATTAGTTATAGGGCGGGATGGAGGCAACAAATCAAGAGTAATATGACATCTTTTACTTTTTTTTAATAATATTTAAAATATCAATAATATATTTAGAAAAATAATTAAGATTTAATATAATATGGAGGTGGAGAATTTTTTAATTATTTAATTAAATTAACATTTTTTATTTTTTTCTCAAAAAATTTGATATTTTTTATTAATAACTAAAAATGATATATTAAAAAATTTATTTAAATTTAATTAAATTTATTTTAAATTAATCTTGCGGAGTTAAGGCGGCGAGGTTGAAGGATGGCGGATGTGGATTTTTATAACATAATAATATTCATTTGTATTAAATAAAAAATTATTATGGATTTTATTTTTATTTTTTTGAGAAAAAGACAATTGTGAATGAAGCAATTTCATGATTTCATCATGAATAATTTAATCAGAATATGTAATTGTACAATTTTTTAACAAAATATGAACTTGAGAATAAAAAAAAAGAAATTAAAACAAAAGACTCAAGTATTATTTTTTTTTATGGAATTTTAAAAAATAAGACATGAAAATAATAGGAACTTTAATTTAATTCTTTAACAAAAGTATAGACTACCCCTATAGTACTAAAAATTACATAATTGAATTACAACAATACTGCAGAAATATATGTGAAATTAATACAAACTTATACAAAAGAATCCAGCACTACTCGAATTGATTTTCATATGGAGATCTAACACTGAGGTAAATCGGCGGGTGGAGGTGGCAAGGTAGACCCAGGAGTCGGTCCATTCTGTACTATAAAAGCCGTTGCTAGTCCCCACGGCAAATGCACATCAAGATGACAATGCATAAACCATACACCTACAATATATATTCAACTTATATTACTATTGCCAACACTAATTAATTGACTAACCATCTCGATAAATATAATTAGTTTATTGACGCATACGTATGGATATGAATATGCATTCAGTTCAAACCGAACTAAAATTTCGATATTTTTAAACCAAACTATGTGGAGTAATCATAAGATAAAATTTACCTGGATTATTGGCAATGAATCTAACAACCGCCCATCCTCCAACAGGCACTCCAATAGTATTTCGTACTTGAGGATTAACAAGATTAAGCTTTGTAGAGCTCTTAACATCATCATAGTTTCCAAATCCTTGAGCCAACACATAAAAATTGAACCCATGAAGATGAATAGGATGATTCTCCACCCCGATCAACGCCGTGTTCTGCAACACCATTTGCACCGTCGTGTTGTACTTTAACACTTTCACACTCGTCGATTTCGGAGCGAAAAGCAACGACAAGTCGTTGCTTACGTTACCATTTGTATAATCAAATTTGACCGGAGGCTTATTGGGGAAATTAGGTTTATAAATCCCACTAATGTTGAAAAAGAATGCTTGTAACATTGATAAACTTGTAGGGAACTCAAATGAATGATTGTTCATGCTAGCTGATAATCTCTGTCCATTTGGTCCTTGACAACTAGCATTGTTACCTGATAGAGATATTAATAATAAAGTTATAATTAATTAACATTCATCTGGCGCTTTTTATATGTGGATGAATGCCTTATTAACATAGTATTAGAGCTTTTATAATCTAAATATTTAGAGTTTTTGACAATCCTAATTAATTAACAAAATACAAATATCTAAAAAAACTAAATTTACAAATTAAAGTGGATCTATAATTATTAAGAGCGAGCAAACAATTACTTTAGTTAAAAGTAGATTGATTTAACCCAAACCGATCTACACTATAATTTTATCCTTTTAACTGAATCCGCCGAATTAATTAAATTAATTGAAAGCATAGAAAAATAAAACCCGCCAAATTAATCGGTTATTTTAGTTAAACAAACCGAACCAGTTATTTTATTATTTAAATCAAATTTATCAAATGCATCAATTAATTTAATTTCATTATTTTTAATATTTATTCACACTTTAATTTTAATTGAAATTTTTCGTGCAAAATATCTTAAAACTGAGGCTGAAACATTAAAAAATATCTCAGCTTTACTTTTTTCGTTTATGACTCAAACTTTTAAAATCGTCAATTTTAGCTTTTTTTCAGTTTTTCAGTTCTAATTATAGCCATTTGTTTAAATTAGAGTGGGAAAAATTTCACATATTCCTTTCATATTTAAAAAATTTGATAATAAAAAAGCAAATTAGAACGATGTAAAGCAATATAAAGTATGTGAACTAATTATCACTCTAATTTGAATAAATGATTACAATTAAAATTAAATATAGAAAAATACGCTAAAATTGATGATTTTAAAAATTTGAGCCATAAATAAAAAAGATTAAAAAAATAGAATATTTCCGGTTGATTAAACCTAACTGTAAAGTTAAAGGGACTTAAAATTAGTTAATCCTTAATTTTACCTTGTCCTCCACAGGGAGCTAGTCCAAGCCCTACGGTCACATACATTTGCTCATCAATTTGACGTGGCACCGGAACCCAGTGTGGCCCACCCGCTAGCCCAGTGAGGTTGCTGTAGAATCCATGAGCTGTGAGTGTGTCATTGGTGGCCGGCATTACAGGCATGATGGGTGTCGCCACCGCGGAGCCGCCTTGATAAGCAAGTACGCCTCTTGTGGTTGTGTTATCAAACGGCACGCCCGCAGCACTAGCATATGGACTTGCAGCCATGTAATAAGACCCTACTGGCTGATCGGCCTTTAGAAGAACGTCCGTCGTCATTCCCGGACCGGTGACGACGACGTCGGTGACGTAAGGGTTAGTGTAGGCAGCGTCGACGGCGACAACTGTCATGTTGTGATTGGCTACTTTAAAGAAGAGCTGATTATTGAGTGCAGCGTTGATTATTCGCAGGAGATAGGTTTTGCCTTTCTCTACCTTAAGCTTGTACATCTCTGAATATTCGAGCAGAAAAATAAAAACAAAACTGTTAATTTAAAATGAATAATTAATTATAATTGAAATAGCATGCATGATTAAGGAACATAAAAAACTTAAATTTTTAACCACTTAAAAAATCTTAATGTTATCTTTTATCAATTTAAAATTAAATTATATATATGTTTATATTTTTATCAATTTAAACTTATTATTTTGAATTTTTTTATTTCAATTATAATTAAATTTCTATTAAAATTTATTTTAGTGAATGTCTATTATAATTAATTAAATTGAAAAAAAAGATATAAAGATTAAACAATCATGTAACAACTATGACGATTATTTAGCAAAATGCTCAATTGATCAAATTGAAGGAATTTAGTTAAAATTGAGCATAATTTTAATATTAAAGTAAAAACTAAATAAATCAAATAAAATTTGAAACAAAAGAATAAAAATGTGTACAAAGCATTAGACGTTTGATTTTTCTTTTTTGAATCTTGATTATGTCACTAATTAATTATAACCGCTTACGTTTCTGAGAGCAATTGTAGAGATCACCGGGCCATCCATTTATGGTGTAAGCATCTGAATTGTTGGGTGCACCACCGCTGGCAAGTGCCTCATTTTCGACATCAAGAATGTTAGCATTCCACCACTCTCCTGCAATATTAACATGAGTCACCACTAAGTAAAGATAATTTAACTTATGAAATAAACATAAAGTCCTAACTAATTAATTAGTTTGTAGTATCATACGAAAACCGAAATAAACATTAAATTATATTAGTATAAAAATATGCCAAATAAAATATTTACCTAATAAAATGGGGACTTCTTTGTCGGGTTTGGGAAACGGGTACGAAAAGGATCGTTTTGGACGGATAATAAGAGCACCATAGACGGTGGCTCGAAGGGTAGAGACATGGGCATGCCACCATAAGGTACCCTCTTGTTTTATGACTTTAAATTTGTAAGTGAACCTATTTCCAGGGATTATGGGGCATTGGGTTACCATACTAGGTCCATCTGCCCACCCACTAAGAAGTTGAAATATTCCATGCCTGCATAGCAATATCAAGTCAGATTAGTCATAAATTTAATGGATTTAATTGTATTAGATGAGTTTATATTATGATTCTTTATTATAACAGTATTTTAGGATGGGATTTGGTAGTTGTTGGAATGTATGTTTTCATGCCTTATATTTAATTTTATATTTTGCTTGTTATTGTTGTTTATGTGAAAAAAATAGAATTTGATAATTTATTGTTCGATCGATATATTATTAAACTAAACATTAAAACTTGAAAGCAACAACAATTCGCTTTTAAAATTAAGAAATGAGATAATACAGTTTGGAAATTTTGTGAAAACATATTCTTTACATCAATGCCACGTAGGCATCACATGTGAAAATTATATAGTTGGAGATTATTAAAATGAAATCATGCGTTTCAGGCCAAATTGGATAAAATTGAAGGTTCGGACCCTTATAAAATTTTCATAATAGGTTTGTCCTTTTTTGATCATTTGGTCTAAAAAAAAATGTAGGAACTAATTAAGGTAGTGATTTTTGACGATGCAAGAGTATTTTAGGTTTCTAAGTAAGAAATAATTATTGAATTACCAATGTATAGTGATATTGTAGGGTGACTTATTATGCACATGAACTATAAGAGTATCGCCCTCTCGAACGCGTAGAGTCGGGCCAGGGAGACTTCCGTTCATTGCAGTTATCACTTGTTCATTGCACAGTCGCCGGAGAGTTAAATTTTGCACCTGAAAACATACATATTCATCGTGTGAGTTGCATTAATTTCTTGAGCTAAAATCTTTCTCTGTCTTAACTAAATATGGATCATGAAGTAATAAAGATGTAGTAGTATGGTAATTAATGATTATTTTGGAGTTAGATCTTTGACAAATGATTCAAATATATGATTCATATGTTTTAAATAAAAAATAATTCTTTTTTTTTGTTTTTCAACAGAAGCATTTTAATATTAAGTTGACGTGACAAACCGACTGAAATATGTTTTTGAAATATTATGTTGAATTTTCATGCCAAAAGTCACTTCAAGAATACAAAAACATGTAAACTGATTTGATTATATATTTTAAAAATTTATTTTAGCTGGTTGTCACAATAACTTATTTTTTATTGGAACCTGAAATGAAAATTAAAGATATATGATATTGAGAGAATATAAATAAATATTTAGGTATTACATGCTATAGATTAATTAAGATCTCACTCAAACATTTAACTATTTAAAATGTCATCTTTAAATTTAGAAATTCCATACTAAAATACTATGAACAAAGGGTCAACGCGCCCTCTGAACTTGTAATACGGGATCATCAAACTCAATTTATACTTTTTTGAGCAATTAACTTCAAAACTATACATTTTTTGGTCAAATAACCCCATAATTTATATTTTTATTTCAAAAAATGGATTTAGGATAATTATATCGCAACAGTTAGTGAAGTATCTAATTACTTTTTTGCATCTCCCACCTCCGATTTGTATTTTACGCATTTTAAAAATACAATTCTAGGGTTTTTTGACCCAAAAATGAAGAGTTTTGGGGTTAATTGCTCAAAAAATATAAATTGAATTATATGAGCCCGTGTCACAAGTTTAGGGGGCGCATGGACCCTTTTGTTCGAAATATTATTCTCTTGTAACAAAAATAAGTATATTTGCAATGAACAAACCCTAGTTCCTACTAATTAATATCTCCTTTTTTGCATGGCTAATTACATATGCATATGCAAATAAAATAATGAACAAAGCACAAGAAAGTGAAAGGAAAGTTACATGAAATGAGTGTTCCACAATTGCAGCAGAAGCCAAAGAAGAAGCATGAAGAGCTACACAGAAAACGAACAAACATAGTAAACGAGACGTCATGTTGATCAAGGGGGCGGAATTAGAACTACCCAAAGACTAGGGTAGACTCGAGCCCCGGTTCACGACAGTTTTTTTTTTTTTAAAAGAAGCACGGTTTGTAGTGAATTTGGGACTAGAAGAAGGTCAAGTACGGACCATCAAAATGTAAAAGGTAAATTAAAAGTTAAGTCCGGACTGAAAAAATTCTAAATTCGCCACTGATGTTGATCCTGAGATTTAGAAAAGAATGTGAAGAGAAGAAAGAAGCTAATTATAAGAGCGAAGAAAAAAAGAGAAAACCTTTTAACATATTAGATAATTAATGACAGAGAACTAATGAATTTGTTTAGAACGTGGACAGATTATTTATAGCTGAATTCTACGTTGAATTCTCTCTATGTACAAAAATATCGTAAGCACAGACATATATTTATATAATGGATTTGATTGAGTCATAGTAGCTAGATATCAGGGTTTGCGTGTGCCGAGATGGTTAATAAAAAAAACAAAATTATTGAGTGAGATTATGGAATTTGAACATGGGGAATTATTGAATTAAGGCCTAATCACAAAAAAAAACCCCACCTTTCATGTTGAGATAAAGAAGAAGAAGAATTGAAGAAGAAGAGGAAGAGAAGTTTTATTAATCTTTAATCATTAGAGATTACAAGAGAAGCATAATCTGCTTTTATAGAAGAAGCAGATAACCGCCTTCTAACAGTCTTAACAGAAAAGGAATCTACTGTTAAAATAACTGCTGCTCTGTGACTAACTAACTAACTCTGTTAGTAACAACCTCTCAACATGAAACACATGAGTACAGCTGTATATGAGCTGGAAATTAGCAATCAGCTTCTCCTACTTGGATTGCTGACTTGGCAGCTTACTTGTATCTGAAGATACATCAGTAACTGCATTACCCCCTCGTAAGCTAGCATGGTAAATATCAAGCATGCCTAGCTTAGAAATAGCTATATCAAACAGTTGAGGAGATAGAGGTTTTGTGAAGCAGTCAGCTAACTGCAAAGAAGATGGAACTGGCAACAGATGAATAATACCATCAATGATCTTCTGTCTGATAAGATGACAGTCTATCTCAATGTGTTTGGTCCTCTCATGGTATACAGGATTATGAGCTAATTGAATAGCTGATTGGCTATCACTATAAACCAAAACTGGTTTGGAATGAGGCTGACCCAGATCCTGTAATAAGTAAAGTAACCATTGAACTTCACAGGTAGCAGAAGCAAGAGCCCTGTATTCTGCCTCAGAGCTAGATCTGGATACTGTATTTTGCTTCTTTGATCTCCATGAAATAAGAGAAGATCCAAGAAAAATACATAATCCAGAAATGGATTTCCTACTATCAATGCAAGTAGCCCAATCAGAATCAGTAAATCCTTTAAGTTGCATAGTGCTAGAAGCTGAGAAAAACAAACCCTTGCCTGGAGATCCTTTTAGATACTTCAAAACTCTATAGACTGCTGCAAGATGAAGTTTAGTAGGCTGGTCCAGAAACTGAGAGAGTTGCTGCACAGCAAAAGAGATATCTGGCCTGCTATTACAGAGATAAAGTAACTTGCCCACAAGCTTTCTATATAAAGTATTATCTGGCAATGACTCACTATCAGCAGCAGAAAGTTTTGAAGTTTTAAGCATAGGGGTTGGAGCAGGTTTAGCACCAATGAGACCTGTTTCTGAAAGCAAATCAAGAGTATACTTTCTCTGACACAGATTAATACCAGCAGATGTTCTAGCAACTTCAAAACCAAGGAAATACTTCAATTTGCCAAGATCTTTTATAGTGAATTGCTGGTGAAGAAAATGCTTGATATCCTGAACTGCAACCATATCATTGCTGGAAATTATGACATCATCCACATATATCAGCAAAGCTATAAAGCTGTTGCTTGTACTCTTAACAAACAAAGATGGATCAGCTGCTGCTGGACTAAACCCTTGCTGTAGTAATGCCTGAGTTAACTTTGCATTCCACTGCCTACTAGCTTGCTTGAGGCCATATATAGACTTGTTAAGTTTACAAACTTGTTTTGAATTAGCAGATTCAAAGCCTTGAGGTAATTTCATATAGACATCTTCATGTAGATCACCATGAAGAAAAGCATTATTGATGTCTAATTGAAATAAATACCAATTATGAATGGCTGAGAGAGCAAGCAAAGTCCTGATGGTAGTCATTTTTGCCACTGGTGAAAAAGTATCAAGGAAATCAATACCAGGTTGTTGAGTGAAACCTTTGGCAACCAACCTAGCTTTGCACCTTTCTATAGATCCATCAGCTTTGTATTTGATCTTATAGACCCATTTGCAGCCTATAGCATGCTTATCAGAAGGTAAATCTGTGATATCCCATGTATGATTAAGATTCAAGGCATTAATCTCAACCTGCATAGCCTGTTTCCAGCAATCCTGCTGGATAGCTTCATTATAGGTAGATGGCTCTTTGAAATTGGATATGCTGGTAGTGAAACAGTGATGAGAGGGTGAAAGGTTGTGATATGAAATGACCTGAGCAAGTGTATGTGGTATAGTGATGAATTTATTGGTATTGGTTGGTGGTAAAGAAACAGTATAGTCCTTGAGATGAGTTGGCATACTGATGTTTCTAGAGGATCTTCTAAGAACAGGGAAGTCATGTGCTGTAAAAACAGACTCTGGAGATTGAATAAGTTGCTGAGTAACATCAGTATGTGGTAATAAAGACCAAGAACTATTCATAGAAGGGGATGAAGGAGGTGATGGATTAACAGGTAAAGCTGTTGATGAAGGAATGAAGTGATCAAGTAAAAGAGAAGATGTATCTAGATGAATTGTATCAGTATTATTTGTTTTTGAAAAAGGAAATATTGATTCATAGAAATGAACATCTCTAGAAATCAAAATTTGCTTACTTTGAAGATTCAAAAGTTTATATCCTTTAATTCCAGTTTGAAATCCTAAGAACACACACTTGTAAGCTCTAGCTTCAAATTTTGTTTTGTGAGAATGTGTGTTTGTGGCAAATGCTAAACAACCAAAAACTCTAATGTGAGAAAAGGAAGGTTGTTTATTATAGAGTTTGAAAAAAGGAGTATCATTAGAAATGACAGGAGAGGGAGTTCTGTTAATAAGATAGACTGCATGTAGAATGCATTCTGGCCAGAAAGAAAGGGGTAAAGAAGATTGAAAAAGTAAAGATCTAGCCACATTAAGGATGTGTTGATGTTTTCTCTCAACAATGTTGTTTTGTTGAGGGGTAAAAACACAGGATTTCTGATGTAAAATACCATGCTGATGAAAGAAATCAGTCATGTTAAACTCTAATCCATTGTCAGAACGAATCACTTTAATGTTCTTCTGGAATTGAGTTTTAACAAAATAATGGAAATTTTGAATATTTATTCTGGCATCTGCCTTAGATTTTAATAAGAAAATCCAGGTGAATCTGCTATAATCATCAACAATGGTAAGGAAGTATTTGAATCCTTTGAGAGAAGTCCCTTGACAAGGACCCCAAAGATCAATATGTATCATGTCAAATATTTCTGTAGTGCAGGATTCACTTAATGGAAAAGAGAGTCTTTTTTGTTTAGAAAAATGACAGGAATCACATACATCCAAATCAGGAGAATATGAAATAAGAGAATCTATCTTCTGCAAAATTTTCAATCTAGAGCTAGAAAGATGGCCTAATCTGAGATGCCATAGGTTTGAAGAATTTGAAATTTTGCTAGAAAAAGCATTATTACAGAAAACAGATTTTTGAAAGATAAACTGATACAATCCATTCCTCTTTTCAGCTTGCCCAATCATCTTCCAGTTGGATAGATCCTGAATATAGCAGAATGAGGAATTGAAAAGGAGACAAAGATGAGGGTTATTAGTAAGTTTGCTAGCAGAAATGAGGTTGAAGCTGAAAGCAGGTACAAAGAGCACATCAAAAAGAGTTAAGAAATCTGTCAGTTTAACAGATCCTATATGGGTGACTGGAACTTGTTGTCCATTTGGGAGATTTACCTTTACACCAGTTACAGACTTATATGTGTCAAATAGATTGATGGAACAGATTATATGATCTGTTGCACCAGTATCTATAATCCAATTATTATGGAAATTCACAGCAGCATGCATACAAGTATGAATAACAGTACCTGATGTATGGTCTGGATTGAAAGAAGCAGAAAGAGTATTAACATGTGTTGAAGGAGGCACATTTGATGTTCCAGGTGGCTGAATCATGGCTAAAATCTTAGCATATTGTTCTGTGGTGAAGGGAAAAGGAGCTTGATTGCTGCTTTCAATTCTGTGTACTTCTTGCTGAGAAAAGTCAGTGTTGAAGTTTCTACCAGAATTTGCATATGACTGAGGTCCATTGTTTTCAATCTGGACAGAGTTGCTTTGTTTGTTCCTGAACTGGTACCCAGGTGGATACCCATGCTTTTTATAGCATATGTCAACAGTGTGATTGGTGAGTCCACAATAAGAGCACAACTGCTTCTTATTATAATATCCATATTTCTTGCTAGGATTAGGTCCTGTTCCCAGAATTCCCTTTCCCTTTGCATAGAAAACATTTGCTTCATTTGAAACTGAAGCATTATCAGCTTGATCATTGTGCATAGTATAACTATTCTCTGCTGGAAAATTTCCTCTAGCAGCAAAAGCATTGGTTTCAATCACAGCTGATTGTCCAAGGCCTAACTGTCTTTCAAATTGGCTAACCAAAGAAAAAACTTTGTTGATTGGTGGCAATGGCTCCATCATTGTGACTTGTGATTTGATTTGAGAAAAGTTTTCATTCAAACCTCTCAGAAATTTAATGACACGATCATTCTCAATATATCTCTTGATTATATCAGTTACTCCACAAGCACACTTAGTCAAGCATACACAACTAGGTATAGGCCTAAGATTATCCATTTCATCCCAAAATGACTTAACCACTGTATAGTACTCAGTTACAGACAGATTATTCTGTTTCAAAGCATATATTTCTTCATAAAGATCACCAATTCTTGTGGCATCTCCCTGAGAAAACCTTTCCCTAAGATCAGTCCATATATCAAGTGCATTATCTATGCAACCAATACTTTGTCCAATTGCACTAGAAACGGATCTACTAATCCATGAAACCACCATATTATTGCATCTTTCCCATATTTCATACATCGGATCAGTTTTAACAGGCACTGATATGGATCCATCAACAAATTTATATTTGTTTTTCGAAATTAATGCCATTCTCATAGCTCTAAACCAGGTATGATAGTTACCACCAACTAAAACATTGGGAACTAAATTCAGGGATGGATTCTCACCAGGATGAAGAAAATAAGGACTGGATATGGACTCTTCTGGTCGCAACTCTCGTGCATATTGATTCGCCATTGTTACTGCTTCAAGCTTGATTAATGATTAAAGATCAGAGTAATTTTGCGGAAGTATTCAGAAAACTAGTTTCATAGCTCTGATACCATGTTGAGATAAAGAAGAAGAAGAATTGAAGAAGAAGAAGAGGAAGAGAAGTTTTATTAATCTTTAATCATTAGAGATTACAAGAGAAGCATAATCTGCTTTTATAGAAGAAGCAGATAACCGCCTTCTAACAGTCTTAACAGAAAAGGAATCTACTGTTAAAATAACTGCTGCTCTGTGACTAACTAACTAACTTTGTTAGTAACAACCTCTCAACATGAAACACATGAGTACAGCTGTATATGAGCTGGAAATTAGCAATCAGCTTCTCCTACTTGGATTGCTGACTTGGCAGCTTACTTGTATCTGAAGATACATCAGTAACTGCATTATTTCAGCCCCTTTTCAAATGCACCCTGACGTTACAATTTTATCAGTTGCACGCTAATTCGCATCTTTGGTTTTCAATTCCACCATCAAGTACTAAATTGATCTCTTCTCCATTTGGAAAAAATTAAAATAATTCATCCATTTTTAACTTTTTGTGTAGAAAAGAGTAAGGGTTTTTATGAATTTTTTCCGAGTGAAAAGAATCCAATTTAATTTTGAGGGTGTAATTGAAACCCAAAGGTGCGAATTAGGGTGCAACTGACAAAATTGCAACGTCAAGGTGCAACTGAAAAGGGGCTAAAAGGTGTGGGTTTTTTTTGGTGATTAAGCCTTGAATTAATTATGCAATTAAAAGAAGAGGAAACTTCGTTATCTAACGGTTTAAGTTTGGCCAGCAAAATCTTCATAAACAAAGACCATGTTTTAATTTACCAAAGCTGATTGGTTGTGTGTTGTGAAGCAAATAAAGCTATTTTATTTATTTATTCATTAGAAATTTGTTTCTTATGATCGGAGAGAGAGAGGAACGATTGATTGTGGGAAGAATTAAACTAACGACCTAACAATTTACTGATTGATGTTTATACTATTTGCTTTTCATATGACGTCATTCACAATTTCGATCATTTTGCTTAGAAGTCAATGACGTTAGTCCTCGGTTTTTATTTTAATACTTTTAATATTATTCAACCATTTAATTGAAAAATTAATTTCAGTTTGGTTTTAAATTTATTTTTGATAATTATGAATAAGAATTATATTTTTATAAAATTTAATAATTTATTTAATAGAGCTCATTTTTTTTTTCATAATTTTTAAAATTAAAAAAAGAACTAAAAAGTTTATTTAAAAAATTAAAATATAAACACTTATAATAAAAATAAAATAATATTTATTAATCATTAGATATCATAAAATATAAAATTTATATTTATATTAAAAAATATTAAAAGTTAAATTGAATTTATTTTAATGAGTCAGATCATTAGTTTAATTGATTGTAATAAGAAAATATACAAAAATTAAAATAGTAAAGTAAACAAAAGGGAAATACAATTTCCTTTAATTTTTTAAACGTAAAAGAAGGCACTGTAAACTACTATCAATGTTGTTTTCATTATTATATTCCAAGATATTTGAAGAATTCCCATTACAAAATTAAGCTTTATGCATCAATATCTTTGGTATTTTGTTTTTTGTTTGAAACCAAAACATCATGTTTGAATTTTAAAACTATAGAGCCAATTCCAATACTTAATTAAGTTAAATACTTTATAAGTTAACGAGTTATCAATTTATTTCAAAAAAAAAATATCGAATTTTAAATTCACTTCAAAAAATTATAGAATTTTAGATTTATTTCAAAAGGCTAATCACCTTAAAAACTACCGACCTTTCATTTTTTTTTTCAATAACATCCCGACCTTATAATTTCGTCAATTGCACCCTATTTCATATTTTTATATTGCAATAGCACCCTAAAGTATTAAATTGAACTCTTTTCATTTGGATAAAGTTCAAAATAAATCCTTCATATTTTTAAAAAAAACTCTAAATATCATATGATGTTTTAAATTATACGTACAAACTCTCTTTTTTGTAGCAAAAAATATATAAATAAATAAAAGTCACAGCCTCCCTTCCGGATCCGCCGCCGCTCTCCCTCACCGCCTCCGTTCGAATGCCGTCCGTCACCGGTCTTCCATTAGATCTCGTTTTCCATGGGAAAGACGAGCTGGTCTTCCCCATGGAAAGACTAGCGAATCTACTGCTGGTCTTCCCCAGCTCGTTAGATCGTCTTCCCCATGAAGACCAGCAAATTCGCTGATCTTTCTTGGGGAACACGATATGGTCTTCTCCAAGGAAGACCAGATCTGCTGGATTTCCATTGAGAAAGCTAGAACCGAGATAGACAAGATTTAAAAAGAAGATGAGAACAAAAGGATATCTAAGATTCAGATCTTCTCTTTCAGCTGCTATCAGAAAAGAGCCATTTTCGTTAAACTATAACACCCCCAGCTTGATGCATATGGTGGCAAGAATGACCTGATGACACATTTAAGTTGTTTGCAGGTGCTAATGATGGGAAAAGACTCAGAGTCGGCAATATGTAAAATGCCCCCCCCCCCCACCACCCCCAAGAGGCCCATCCATTTTAAAGGAAGGGTCCATCCACATACGACGAGCTAGCAGAAGGTTATATATACCATTTGTAATGAGCATACGACGAAAGAAAAAAATCCAACTGTCTGAAAAAATGTTACAAAAACCCAAAAAGAGTCTAAAGAGTCTTGTCATTCATTTAAATGAAGAAATCATATTGGTCGAAATATTTGAATAATAACACAACAATAGATGCCATGAAAGACAACACCGCAATATACGGTTTCCGAGATAATTTAATTACCAACCCTTTAGAGAGCTATCTGTAATTGATCAACCAATCATAAAATTACATTAATTCTGACGAGAATTGTTTTTCTAATTTTTTTTAATTTGTTCTTTTTAGGCTTAATGGCAAAAAAAACCCAAACCTTTACAACTTGTTGCAATTATATCCAAACCTTTTAATTTTTGCAATAATATCCAAATTGCATTATTTTGTTGTAATAATATCCAAATTGCACTTTTTATATGAATTTTTTTGAGTTTTTTGTCATTTTTTTGGGACTTTTACTATATTATTATACATCAAAACATAATAATAGCCTAATATCTTAATTGAAAACAACAAGTTTAGCCATCAATTTGACTATTATTGCTACAAAAAATGCAATTTGGATATTATTGCAACAACAAAAATGCAATTTGGATATTATTGCAAAAATTAAAAGGTTTGGATATAATTGCAACAAATCGTAAAGGTTTGGGTTTTTTTTACCATTAGGCCTTCTTTTTAAGTTTTTTTTATCTATCTCGTTATGGTTGTACTAATATATCCATCATTCATTTAAAAACAATAATATATAAATATAAAAACTATTGAACTGATTAATTAACTAATTTAATAAGTGAAAAAAATAACTTGGCGGTTTAAAATATCGTCACGACTTAAGTTGCCGAAGTTTTTAAGCTGTAGAAATCTTTTGTTCGTTTTAATTAATCAAATCGTTTCCATACCCTTGCATTTTTCAATTGATCATATATAAATGAATAGTTTATTCTATTAATTTCAACAAATAATTAGACATGAATCAATTTATTTTGAAGAAGAAACATTTGGAGCTCTTCTGTCGCTGTGTTAGGTAGAAGTTGAATGTCTTTTTTTATTCATTTCTGTCAGATAGATGAGAGTTGGCCACTTGTCTTGCTAGTGATGTTTATGAGTCAAAAATCTATTGAAGATATATCTAATATCTTCTCCTACCACTTAAACTTATCGTATTTTCTGTGTCAGCTTATAAAATTCTTTTATTTTTTTAATCTCTTTTTTCATATAATTATATAAATTATAATGTTATTATTAAAAAAATTATAATAATTAATGTTTCCTTAATTTATATATAAAAGTCAATTGTCTGTTCTTAAACGGGACAGAGAAAATATCTATTATTTTTATTATTTTTTATTGACGTTTTAAAATAAATTATAAACAATTAAAAATATTTGTGTATCTGAATTTATAAATATTTAATTAATATAAATTAATTTGCTAAATTTTTTAGTGAAGAGTTCAGCTTTGTAAATTAGATTACTAAATTAATGGAATAATTTGATAAGATTAATGTCAAATTTATAACAATTATAAAAATCCTAAATTGAATGATTTATTGATAAACAAATATTACTTTCTCCATTCCAAAATAATATTACACAACTTTACTTTATTTTTTCTATCATACCTTTTATTAAATGTTATGAATTCACATTTTATATTAATAGTAATAAATGATAAATTTTAATTAAGGACAATATAAAAAAATTAACAATATAAATTATGATTTACAAGGAATATGAACAACTATTTGGGACAAAAAAGAAGAAGAAAATAGACTATTATTTTTGAACGGATTAAATGAACAACTAAAACAATAAAGGGAGTGTAAATTTAAGTTAAAAAATTAAGTAATTTACAATAATATTTCATAAAAATTAATTAATTCTATATTAAATAAATTTTATATTAATTATATATCAGTTAATTCAATATTCTCAGCGTCCATATTTTGTTTTTTGTATATATTTCTTTTCTCTAATATATATTTTTAAGGCTAGGAAGATTTTGCAAATAAATTACAAAGTGATTCGCATAATCTTTCTTTATACAGCAAGCACTTCACATAATCTTTCATTATACATCAAGCACTTCAAAATATATGTATATAAAATAGACCACACGCAGTTTCAAAAATGTCGAACAAAATTTTGCAGGCATGGCATCGTCCCAGGTTGAATTAATTAAAATATTACTTTTAAAAGGCAGAGTTTGTTCTTATCCTACCATACAAATTTGAATTACTTTAATATTTTACAAGTTTATAAAATTGAAATGAACCGAAGTAAATGAAGCAATACAGTTAGCTTAGCTATGGGTAAACCACTGGACGGTATGACAAAGATGTTATCCCAATAAATTATACTCCCTCCGTTCTTTTTTAATTGTCCATTTAGCAAAATATATTTATCTCTAATTAGTTGTCCATTTAGGATTTTAATATTATTTTAACTATTATCTTCCAAATTTACCCATCCCTAATAAATGACTCTATATTTTAACTTAAAAGGCATTTATTAACTAATAGGGTTATATTAGTATTTTTCTTTATAAATTAAGACAAAAGAATCACTATCTTGTTATATGCAATATTGGCTAAATGGACAAATAAAAAATAACGGAGGGAACCCCAAGGCGTATATGAGTTGGTAAGGCGCTCTTCTAGTTTAACTGAGGTCGCAGGTTCGAACCGTACTCATGTATGCAGCCGTTTAAAACTTGGGGTCAGAGTTTGCCTCCCGCAAGGGACCTACACGGCTCGAGTAGGGATTAGTCTGAATGTGGAAGGCTTAAAGGTGCCGTCTCATAGTTGAGACCCGTTCAGAAAACCTCATGGACCCTGTACCAAAAAAAAGAACGGAGGGAGTATGTTTTTCTATTCAAAGTAATTGCATAATTTTTTAGCGTTAGTTCAAACTTCAGATTCAAATTCTTAAAGACTCAAGTTTTTTCAATCGTTTGAAGTATATTAGCAGCGGAACAAGAGATACTGAGATGCAATTGGTGTCAGGAAATTCTTAACTCTTGAATTTTTCCTGGATATTACACACCTGTAAAATTTGTGACTTTCAATTTCTATTTTTGTTTCGTTTCTTTTTCGTAAATCAATCATAGTGTTTCAGTTTGTTTTTCATTTTTTGTAATTTGATCTACGATGTACTTTGACGATTTAGGTTGTAATCCGTCTTTTACCTTAATAAAATAACCTTCTTTGATAAAAAAAAAACATATACATTTTTTAAAATCACTCTCATTGACCTGACGACATATTAAATGTTTGTGTAAGAATATGTATAGTATTTTTCAAAGAACGTTGAATGAAATTAAAAATAAAATTGTACATACTCGACAAAATTACAACACATTAATAATTAAATTTATCGTAATTTAAGCAGACGCTTAAGGTTTTGAATCACTTCCGTGGCTCCAAATGATTTCAAATAATATCTGACTCACCCGAGCCAGCTAATTAAGAGCTTTCTTGCTCGCAATTGATTCGTGCATTCGAGAAGTAAAACATCTAAAACATTTTTACTCTAGCTTTAAAATCGAGCCTTTATCATCATGGACCACTCACGAAACACCAGTCCCTTGTCCTGCCTTAAAAAAGAGCAACATCCCATGTTAGTTTTGTGTAACTTTTTTTGAGGAACCGGTCATTTAAGCCGATAAGTAATGTTCTTTTTTTTTATCAGAATGACCAACTTCTTTTAATATGGCAGCAACGCCAGCTTCATTTCTATGAACCCGCAATTACCAACTGATTATGCAAATATTGCTTTATCATCAGATGACATAATATTAAATCCATGCAACGTTTACTCTTTTAAACCAACTCTAACGCCATGCATGCAGAAATTCAAAAACTTGCCAGGCATGCAGAAATTCAAAAACTAACCAACAAATTTTAGCAACAATGCATTCTTGAAAAATATAATAAATCAATTCTATTATTCTATCACAATCCTTGCAGTACTGAACATTTACTGCAGTTCTGTTTTGCTCAAGTAGAGGGGTTATATGGATGATTTTGTGCGGGTTTGGATTTGACCATTTAGGTTTGGACGGTTTGCGGCCGGACAATCTTGAGTTATAATTTTTTTGAGCAGTTTTGGGTTGAATTGGCTCACTTAACCCAAAAATTAAAATTAAACTTGAAGCTAGAAATCCAAAATCTAAATACGAAATACAAAAGTGAAAAATTGAAATCCGAAACTCGGGACTATAAATACAAAACTCCAAAGTCAAATTCCAAAATCATTTGCTTCAGATAAAATTTTGTGTTTATTCTGTTCAATTAGATATTATAAAAAATCATATTTTCGGCACCGTTTGATTTCAAGACATAAAAAAACTTTAATTAATTATGTTGTGAATCAAACCAAAATACCTGAATCAAAAACCGATCGAACCGACCAATTTCGTTCAGTTTGAAAAAAATAATTCTTTAAAATCTTTATTCATTTCAATTTTGAAAAAGGAACATTCTAATTTAGTTTTTTTGGCTTGGTTTGGTTTTGCACATGCAAACTTAAGTTAAGTTTTAATTTAAACCAAACCAAATAACCAAACCAAAATATTTATCAGACTAGCCAATTTGGTTTGATTTTTTTTTTCAATCGTAGTTGAGTTCGATTTTGAAACAAACAGAAAAGTGATCTGGTTTAGAAAATATAAAATATTAGTTTATTTGGTTATGTTTGGTTCAACTATATTGGTGTGTGAGTGGACATGTGTTTAAATCTCAGTTGAGCATCTCCACTTAAAACTAATTGGTTTTAAGTTGAAATTTAACATAGTTTTAAAGTCTTGTCCATTCATACAATTTCAATTTGGCCCAGTCTACGTGAGATGCGTGAGGAGAGATTGGTTGCTTGGCCCAAACTCGCTATGCGTGAAGGGGTGTGGTTTGATTCAATTCGGTTCAATTTGAAAATATAAAATGTTAGTTTATTTTAGGGCCCTCTCTATGTCGGAAAGCTTGGCGGCTAAAGTAGCCATAACGCTATCTTGGTAAGCTTTTCAAACTAGATCTTGTCGTTCTACCTCAGCCATATAAGCCACTTGAGCAGCTTGAAAAACGAGACACCTCAATTGTTAGTTTTATCAAAATAAAACAAAAATGAACTAATAAAACGAGATACAAGAAATGAGTAATACCTGCAGCGCCAACGAGGTAGAATAGAGGCATAGATCTTTTGGCTCGCACCTCTCATAGATAGCTCAGTCCAAGAGCAAGGTAGTAATCCGAGTCACCCCTAGCCATATCATAATTGTCCAAGCTAACCTCGCCTGAACATTGGGACCTTACCCACTCGGTAAACCGAACTCTAGACAAGTCTATGATACCCTCAGTACTGGTGGACAGTAGAGAACGACCGTGAGCTCAATTTTATGGGTAGTGCCTCTTGGTAGTCGGTCATTGCCAATATCCCGGGCAGTTGGACCATATACTAAGCTAGACGAGTCCAATACTATTGCCGGTTCGAAAGGAAGGGAAGGAGTACTCCACTGCCTAACAAGGATAGTCGGATTAGAAGAGCTATCTGGGTGAACGACGTTTAAAGATGTTGGTTGAGGCGCCGAGGTACCTAAATCAGCTATGTTTTTGCCCAAGGGGGTCTATAGGGCGGGAGTCTGGTGGACAACCTTTGGGTTCCGGGGCGGGTTTGCCGGCTTCTTAGCTCAGGATTTCCTCATTAGTTTCCCAACAAGACGGTTTACGTCAAGATTGTCCACTATCAAAAACAGAAAAAGCGATATATGACATTTATGAAAATTAATGAAATCAGAATAAGCAAGTAAAGAGAAATATGAACTGATAAAAAAATTTGGTTATTTCGGGGACCGTGTTTCCAAAAGTCAAAGGGGACAATGGGGCATATGTTATTAGCATGGCGTCTCGTTGGTCTTGGCAGCAGCGGTAAATACAGTCATATGCTTAGCTCGGTTTTCTCTGTAGTATAAACACTTTGTGATCTTTCGACCATCGTGTACTCATTTGTAAGGAACCCTTTTTTGGTCGAAATGGCGAGAAACCTGAAAGTAGTTGGGTTTCCATTTCTTGAGAGAGGAGGTTACCCTAGTAACCAGTTCATGTAGCTTATCTTTCCTCACTTCGTGAAATCGCATCGAGACATAGCTTTAGTCATTAGTTAAAGTGAACCAGTATAAGGAAGTCCAGAGCCTCATGGTCTGTTTTATCGAGTGTTCCCGTCATAAAGCTAAATAGCATGTATAATGTCGGAGACCGTTGAGGTGAAACTTTCCTAAAGGAATCCTATAGTATGCACTTAACTCGATATGGTCCGGGTCTAGAATGAAACATAGTCTGAAATATAAATGCTCTTGGGTTATCACCTTTGTGTCTTCTTGAGGCTCGTTGTTGCTTCGGGTATTTGAATGAACGAGGGTAAGTTCATATTCCTCAGGAATAAAAAACGTTGTCCTAAAGGCGTCGAGGTACGCCTGGGTGCACCGAGAAGGCACCATGTTGGCAGCAGCGACGTACACAGGAGTCTTAGATGTCCCAGCCGCATCCTCGAGTGCCTCAGCAGAATCGATACCGGGAAGTCATTATTTTCTAAGCTGTGACATTAAACGCTTTTTCTGTCTCGTTAGAAGCATGGTTACTACCCTCACCTATCATACCCTCGTATTCTAGACCCTTTTGTTGAAGAGTGTTCATTTGACATACCTTTAAAAATAAGAAAAAGATAAAAAAAAAGGATGAGATGTGAGATTAAAAGAAAAAAAAAGAAAAAATGAGAAGAATCCTAAAAACCAAAGATCAGAAAAAAGAAAAAAATAAAGAACAAGGACAATTATGAAGAATGTGAAGAACAATTTTCTAGAAAACTAGAAAAAGCAGAAGAACCAAACTAAAATAGGAAATTAAAACATGCACAGACCACAGATGATCCCAACACTAAAATTGACCATTGAATCAGAAATGAAAATAGTAGAATTCTGAAGAACTGAAAAAACATGCAAAATTCATTCGTAAAAAACCAAAAAACTAAAAAACACATTAAATATAACAGGCGAAAATGCAAAAAAAGAAAAAAGAAAGTACATAGATTCAAAGAGAACTTACAAGTAAATTGAGTTGGTTGAATCTGGAAAATCCAAAAAACTAAAGCAAAAGAAAACCACATAAACAAGCATGAAGAAAAAAAATGCCAAAAAACGAAGAATTTTTAGAGAATTCAAAAGTTTGAAAATTTTGGAGAATAAAAAAAATGAATAAGGGAAGAAGAAAAAGTAACAATTTGAAAGAGAGGAAGTTGAAGAATCATAAATTTATTTTTAGTTGCCTCGGTCAACCAAAAGATGCATTGATTTAAGCATTAAAGGTGAATAAATTGACACGTGACATAAGAAATGATAAAAGATAATGGAAAAATAACCGCCAAAGATCAAAGGACACTCCACTACTCGACCGCTCGGGTGCAGCTGTGAAAGACATGACCATGTTAGGTGACTTGTCAATGCCACACCTTATACGCGAGGAATGTGTCAACTGACAACCAACGCTAGAGACACATGTTAGTGCAAAACTTAACCTAATCTAAGTTTATCCACTCAAATATCTAACATATTGAGGGGATGGGTTAGTGATAACGTAGTAATAACACTTCATAAGGCGAAGCAACCTCACTGACAAATAATGTCTATAAGTCTAACAATAACTGGCACATCTCAAACATATTTACTGAGATAAAAATGCAGCTAGTCCTGAGATTAGAACATGCATCTATGTCAGCTCATTCGAGATACATAAGTCATAAACCTTTTCACAGTAGCCTATATATGCTACCGAAACAAGGCTGAGTATAGCTTGGAGAGCATACTCGCCAAACAAAACAAAAGGAACCACAGAAGATTCTCTAACACACAAGAACGTCCCTCGCGTTGCATGCACCTGACACACAATTTGAAGGCATAACAACATTTGCCAGCTCAGTTAACAGAAAGTGGGGTACCAAGGATGGGGAATCTTAAACGATTGGACAAGTGGGTCTGTATAAACCATATTAAGTCCAAACCATGAATTTATTCACCATTTTTACACTTCTTCTTTCTCTTTTCCTTTCTTTTCCTCACTAAACTGACTTGAGTGTCGGAACGAACAGCTTGTAAATCCCATCGATAATCCGTTTGACCTCTTTTCTCTGTCTTCATGTTACGTGGTATCTTGAATTGCTAATGCTTCAGTGAGTTATGAGATATGATCCTCCACTTTTAGGTTCGTTAACGTTTTAATTCTTCCGTTTAGTTTTATTGTTAGCATAAATAAAATTATATTATTATAGAATTTAATGATTTAATGACTTCAATTAATTTTTTTTATTGTTTTAACTTTTAGAAAAAAATAAACTCTCTTTGTCCCGCAAAAATAGAAAAGTAGCCTTTTCACAAGAATTAAGAAACTCGTTAATTATTAATTTATTAGAATATTCCTACAATATCCTTTAAATTTTTTAAGAGTGAATCATTATGGAGCTATTACATTTAATACCCATACAACATAATTATGAGGGTATTTTATAATGTTATTTCAAATAAACATAAAATATGATTATGTTTTCTATTTTATGAAATAAAAAATGACTACTTTTTCTATCTTTATGAGATGGAAGGAGTATATATATTTTAGTTTAAAAAAAATAAATGAAGTAAAAAAATTTAAATTTAAATTTAAATATAAGAAAAAACAAACTAAATTGGATTTACTAAGCCATTAAATATCATAAAATATATTTTTTTATTTATATTTATATCAAAAATAAATTTAAAAGTATAAAATGTAATATTTTTTATTAAATCTGTTGACTTAGTTGACTAACATCAAAAATTAAGAAAATGACATGTTAATGGAAACAAAAATAAATGGTCATATTGTTTGATTTTCAAATAAAAAAGACGATAGTATAAATTCTGACACATATAAAACGTCTAAAATTAAATATCTAAACACGTTACAAATAGTTGATCCTAAGAACCACCACCATAACTTCTATACGTAAATAAATTGTAATTTTTTAGAAATATAAATTTTATAGTTTATTACTTTCATATCTTACCTAATTCAGAATCATTAAAATATAATTAATATAGATTTTTATGTTACTGAATATTAACTTCTTGAGAAGTAATATCGTTTAACAAAGGAAATTCAATAAATCTCTTACTCTTTCTAGGATGTAAATGCAAAATAGTAAACTTGAGGCGTCATAATTCCTATTAAACAAAAACATTAGCCTATAAAAGCTATTATCCCTAGTCAGTGTCGTTTTACCACTATTTGACTCGTGCACTTAACTAAACACATATTTTGACATGAAGACAGTTATCGACATCGACGGCGCCAATTCGGGACGAGGCGGCAGCGGTGGTGGCGGAGAAGATGGCAGCGCCGCCAGTGGAGACGACATATTATTGGCAGTAGGAGACAATCAAGCGTGCAGTAAAGACCGAGTTAAAGGACCATGGTCACCTGAAGAGGACGCGATTCTTGGCCGATTAGTTAGTAAATTTGGCGCGAGGAATTGGACTTTAATCGCTCGTGGCATTTCCGGCCGATCTGGAAAGTCTTGCCGGTTGCGGTGGTGTAATCAGCTTGATCCAGCTGTTAAACGCAAGCCTTTTACTGGTAAAAGTTTTAATCTTTTTTCTGGGTTTTACTTGTTTAATGAATTTAGGGTTTGGATTAAGATAATTGTGAGTCTGAAGTGATGCCAATTTGATTTTTTGTATAAGTTAGAAAATTGGTATATGCATGTGAAATTGTTGAAATGTTAGTTCAAGTTCTTATTTTGAAAACTTTATTTAAGTTAATAGGCTATGTTTGGTTTGGTTCGTGGAATAGGTGCGGGTTGAAATAGCTATTCGACCTTGCATTTGTACTAATATAATCATGGAAGGGTTGTGAGATTATGATGTGTTCATACAGACACGCGTACATTCTGATGCTCGATGAGTGACATTAAACTAGTTTCTATTTTGTTAAGATCAGGTTTTGTTGTTTCGTGTGTACCTAACTTCAACGTCGTGTCACCCTAATAACTCTACTCGAGCACTGATATCGTAAAAGGAGAATGTGTTTTCTGTTTTTTCAATTGAGACATAATTATTTTGGAAGGCTTATGTGTTTCTACTTGCAAAGCTAAAATTATCCAATGTGATAATGCTTCGTAGTGAACAAGGTTTATGAACTAAATTTATTGCAGATGAGGAGGATCGCATCATAGCTGCAGCTCATGCAATCCATGGAAACAAATGGGCGGTTATTGCAAGACTTCTTCCGGGGAGAACAGATAATTCAATTAAGAACCATTGGAACTCCTCTCTAAGACGCAAGGGTACAGAGCGTCACAGGAAGAGGTTTTCTTCTATAAAAATGGACCAAGTTGCTTGCGTGGACAAAGCGGAAGCATCATCTGAAGAAACTCTTTCTTGTGGGGACGCCAGTTCTTCCAAATCATTGGAAGGAAAAGAAGTAAGCTCTCTGGATAACGTAGATGATCGGTGTGAAGAAATGGCAGCGTCACAGATTCAATCAATTAATGAAGCAAAAGAAGTGCCTACTCTTTTTCGTCCTCTGGCACGTGTCAGTGCATTCAATGTCTATAATTCTATGGATGGCTCAGAAGTTGCTTCACCATGTTTAAGGCCAGTTCCAGTCAATGAACCCGTATTTCAAGCTTCAACACCATATGATGGGATCTATAAATTTCATGATTGGGTTTACAACGAGCAGCTGGTTCCTCACCATTGTGGCCATGGCTGTTGTGAGGCACAAAAAGGCAGTGATCGTCACAATACTCTGTTAGGCGCAGAATTTGTGGATTTCTTAGAATCCCCATCTTTTTCAAGCTACGAGTTAGCTGCAATAGCCACAGATATTAGTAACCTTGCTTGGCTTAAGAGTGGATTGGAGAATAACAATGTCAGAGTCATGGGTGAAACAGTTAGCAGGATAACTCCTCATGGATCTCAAGTGCGCGTGAGACGTCTTGAAGAAAGCAGAAGAAGTAGTGATTTCCCTTTTGATGAAGAGAAGAGCAGGTTAAGGGGTGTAGTAACCGATATGCCATGAGCATAAATCAGTTTCCGTTTTTGTATGCCATGCTAACATTAGGGTTTTGGATTGACATGAGCAATTGCATCTTCGTGTATAACAGGGTGTTGCAAGCGGATAGAACATGATTCAGAAAAAGATTCGGAATTCAACTCGGCATTGTGTGATTGAGTGACTTACAATTTCTTCAAAAGCTTGCCATGGATAATAACATAACCAGAAAGAAGAAAAGAAAAGGTGCAACAGGTAGGGGTGGTAGGGGTGTGCAATCAGTTGTTCAAACTGAACCGAAATTTGAAATTTTTCCAAAACCAAACCGAACTGAGCTTATAAGGATTTAAAATTTCAAACTGAACCGAAGAGAAATTGTCGGTATGGTTGATTTTTTTGGTTTGGTTCGATTTGTACCAAAACTTCACTGAAAGTTCTTACGTCCAAAACTGAACCAAAATAAAAAAAAACTAAATTTTTTCAATAAGGTCAAGCTGAACCGTATTATTTGGCTATTCGGTTTGGTTATGTTTTTGCACACTCTAGAAACAGGTGTTGCTCCACAACATTTTCTAGTTACCATGGGACCCTGAAATCAGTTCCTGCTTTCAGTGATGTATAGAATAACATTCTGATTATTACCAAGGCCTGAATGCTTTTGATTACGGAATAACAAAGCCGTGAATTTCTGGGAATTTGTATTTCTTTGGTTGCATTGGTACAGTTCAAGAAAGGTGGGAGGGGTAAACATTCAAACTATTCATGGAAGCCATTAATTTGAATGCATGAGTGTGTATATAAAAATGCTCTCAAATCTAGTGTCATTTATTATAATCATGAACACATGCATAATTTGGAGCTCTGTATTTAAATCCTGCTTCAATTACTGATTTAGTTTAAATTATTGCCCATTTTCAGTATCGCTGTCTCTGCGATCATGTGTTGTGAATTTAAACTCAATAAAAGTTAATGATAATTCATTCAAAAATATAAAGTAAATAGCAAAATAACAAAAGATATTTTAGTTAATGGTTCAAGTAATCTAGTTTTTTACTGTTAACGTTTTTCGTCAGTTTTAATGTCAACACAAAATCAGTAACATGTAATATACTAACTAATTTAATTTTTTCAATCTTTTTTTATACTAATTTTTATTTTCTCAACATTGTTTCTTTCTAATTTTAATGTTTTTTATTTTATTTCACGTATAATGTGGTTTTCTTTCTTAATGCTAAAATCAACCAAATATCAACACAATATCAACACAAAATCAACACAAAATCAACACTGTAGCATTACAATAATTCATCATTATTTTCTTTTTCACTAATGCTAAAATCAACAAAATATCAACATAAAATCAACAGAACATCAACACTTTAACAGTGTAATAATTCAACATAATTATTCGTCTTCTTTCCAATGTTAACATATCACTATCCAGTCTCAGTTAAATTTTTATTTTTTTTAGTTTATTTCACGGATAATATTTTCTTATTTGTCAATGATAAGACCAAACAAATGTTAACTGATATTAACATAAAATCAACAACACTGGAAAATTACAATAATTCAGCAATTAACCATTATCAAAAAATCGCGTTGCTGAATAAAAAAAACGCAGAAATACAACTAATCACATTAAAAATGCAGAAATAACAGATTTTTATTTAATAAAATCACAAAATTATTTTATATAACATGAAGAGCTAATGTTTATATATGTTTAATGATGAAAAATTAATGTTATATAAAAACAGTAAAAAAGAAAATAAAATGTAGATCTAAAAGAAGAAGAAGAAGAATAAGAATAACAATAAATTTCAGATCGAAAATTAAAATAAAAAACGACAATAAGAAGTAACGCAACAACAACAAAAAGAAGTCATTTTACAATATCATAAACAACATTTTTTCTCGCCGAAACGTTGTGCGAATCTTCAGCACCAACAACGGCGAAAAGAGAAATAATACTAATGAGACTTGGAGCGATGTCAAACGGAGGCGTTGAGAGGGATGTATGAGGGCGACAGATCTGAAAGAGTTGGAGGCGTCTGTGAAATCTGAGAGATTGAAGAAATAAGTTGAGAGATATGAGAGAAATTGATGCCGATGAGAGAAAAAATAATTATAATTATGTGAGTTTTTATTATTAGTGTTATATATATAGTGATAGTATAAAAGTAATAATATTTTTCGTGTGTGGTAGTTTAGGAATATGAAACTCTAATGCATATAAAAGTAAATATGGTTAATGTAAAAAAATTACAAATTTTACATGTTTTTTCATTTTAATCACGCAGTTTAAATTTTTCCATTTTTATGCACGAACTATCACTTTTTTTTAAATTCTTGCATGGTGCTGAGGTTGCACTCATTTATTGGTGTAAAATGACCCCCATCTCAACGAATTACACCAATAGAGACGTGACACCTCAGCACGGTGCATAAATTTGAGAAAAAGTGGTAGTTGTGCATGAAAATAAGAAAATTTAAACTGCGTGATTAAAATGAGAAAACGTGTAAAGTTGATGAATTTTTATGATATTAACCCAACTAAATATATGCCAAATCTTGGTTATTTGGATAAGAAGCCCATAAAAATACAGTCCAATCAGATTGGACTAGTTGACCCAAATTAAATAGTCGGTAAACTGGTGATCGACTCGGTTGATGTTAAACCATGTATAAATTTATTATTTTATATATAATTTACTTAATTGGTTTAACTGACGGCTGGATTAGTAGTTATACTGGTTGAATTGGCAATTATACTAGTTGATTCAACGGTTGAACCGCCGATCCAACCCAATTAACCGGTGGCTTCGATGTTTCAGCTTCTAATATAAAGGTTTAAATTTGACGTTAAAAATAGAAAATAATAACATTGTTGGGTATTTTATTTTTATTTTATTTTAAAATAAACATTTCTAAAAAGTTATTTTTGAAAAACTATAACTTAAATTAACATTTAAAATAATCATGAGTTTTAAATTACATAAATGCTCCATTTTATAAAATATTATTTATTATATAAATTTTAAATTATATCAGAAAAATTATTACTCTTTCTATTTTAATTGTTAAATTTTGTTTTTAGATGGTCCATTTTAATTGTCAATTTTGATTTCTATTATATTTTTAGCTAGAATTTGTCATCTTATCTTCTGTTTTTTTATTAATTTTAAAACAGTGTGAAGAATAAATATGATATAGAGATATAAAAATAAAATAAAATTTTAGTAATTTTTTTAAAACAATGTATAAATACAATTGACATTTCAATCCATTAAAGGCAAAAATACTGAAAACTCCCCCACCTTTGAACTTTTTTTCAATTCCACCACTACCTAGGAGAATTTTCAATTGCACCCTATTTAAGGTTTTCAGTTTTCATCTGTATCCTAAAATAAAAAAAAATTAATAATTTAATTAATTTAAGGATGAAATTATTAAAACCAACTAAATATAGGGATTGTATCATTATTTTTTTCATTTGAAAAATACAAATAAATTAATATATGAAGGAATAATTTAGACTTTTTTCTAAATGAAAAGATGTCATTTTAGTCGATTGGGGTACAGACGAAACTGAAAACTCTAAATAGGATGTAATTGAAAATTCTCCTACGTGGTGGTGCAATTGAAAACAAAGTCAAAGGTGGGGTGTTTTAAGTATTTTTGCCTAAATTTAAAAACAAAACGACACTCTAATTTTATTAAAGATATAGAATCCGGATTCCATCCCAACACCACCAAATCCTCCCGTGTCTTTTTTTTTACCATAAGGTGTTTTGAACAATTCTAATTATAAAATAACATTTTTAAATTTTTTACATTCAGATTAATGTGCGCTGGAATGGGATAAATTCTCTACATCTCTTTAATTCTTCTTTGTCTTTTAATTTTAACTTTATTAAATAAAATATATTTTTCCCACTTTTGTCATTCAATGAAATCTCCTTGAATTAACATTGAAATTTCACGTCAGTTCATAGTCCAAAGTCTCTTGTCTTCCTCTCAAAGACCAAAAAAACACCTTCTCTCTCTATCTTCATTCATTCCTCACTTATTAATAAATTAGTTAGCATTCAATTAAAGCTTTTACATGTAAATATTTTAATTTTTTTGTTGTTTTGTTGGGTTTTTGAATTTGGTGAGCTAATGCAAATAAAATGTTAATGGAGTTGCAGAAAATCCCACCTAATACAGTACCCATTTACTCAAATCTTCAAACTTTATAAGAAAGTTTGATTCTTTGTCATCCATAAGAAAACCCAGTTCTTCAAAACCAATAAAAATGTCAGCTTTAGAAATACCCCACAACTTGGATTTAGAACAGGGCAGTGATGGAACATGTTTTTCTGATGCAGAAGATGACGGGTCTTGTTATTCTCAATTCTATTCAACTACAGCTGATGATTATAGTTTCTCTTGTGTGTCTGATCTTGAGATTCTAGACAATGGCGTTGGTTATGATTCGAGAAGAGTTTCATCAGTGTCTGATTGCTCTGTGGAGATTGAAACTGGTGTGTCTGAAATTAAACTGCATTTGGGTGTTGTTGAGAGAATTTGTAGGATTTGTCATTTGGGTTTAGAGAGTAATAGCCATGAATCCGGTATTCCTATTCAATTGGGTTGTTCTTGTAAGGATGATTTAGGTGCTGCTCATAAACAATGTGCTGAAGCTTGGTTCAAAATCAAAGGAAACAAGTAAGTACATAGTAAAATTTTTCCTTTTCCTTTTCTTTTTGTTTTGATTATTGTTATTTTATTAAAATTGGTGATATTTGGTTTTGTTTGTTTGCAAAAGATGGTGAATTTACCCTGTAATAGTTTGTTTATAGAGTTAGTTAATCTAGTTACTAGCTGGGTAGCACGGACACATAACGGGAAAACGGGACATTTGGACACCGACAAGGCGAAGGCGAAACGACACTGGTTTAAGGTTTTCTATTAAAACTGAAGTTTTGTGTCCAAACACTAAGTGTCAGACATGTTTCCGAAAATGTTGATCGAGTGAAGTGTACATGCTACTAGGTTACTAGTTAGTGAAATTTCACTTAAATTATTCAAGAATTGTTGGTGATAAGTGTCTGCCAATAGGGAGTCTGAGTTACTATACAAGAGGTTAATACTTAGCTAACTTTTGATCATTTAATATTGAAGAAATGAAGAGAGATTTTGTCCAACATTAGAACAATTTTATGGAAAAAGTAAAGCAAAACATCAAGATTCTAGTTCTTATGATATGTCTAATTGCACCGACAATTTAGTGCCAGTCTGTCTTCTTTTTTTCCATGTTTAGGAATCTTTGCTTTGCTCTTTTATGACTCACATTTCTTTTTGAGTATGGAGATTTGACTCTTGTTGATGTGGACATTTATAATTGTTATAGATGCTTATTTACTGTAAGCAGTCCACCATATAGAATTATTATACTAATTTGCAAAATGAAGATCCAGACATTTTGGCAAATGAAAATTGACTTGAAATACCGAGTATAAGGTGATTTTTGTATGCGCACTAAATGATTCTAAAATTAGGTAGATGGTTCTTGCGATTCTTATGAGATGCTTGCAAATGGTTATTTATACACTTAGATTGGTTGTTCTTTAATTAGAAGGAACTATGAAGGACATAGCAAAGGGATCCGGTGGGGAATTTTTTTCTCGAAATTGAACACGAGATGAAACTACTTGGTTTAGAATCCATGTCGGCTTGTAATGAAAAGAAAAAAACATGCTGTTTGTAGTAGTGGTCAGAAATTGCATTCGATATTTCAGCTTTTAATTTCTTGTGATTCTTTATCCGAGCAGTTGTTGTGTCTTGACTTGATAAACGGTGACTTGTTTGATGCCCCTATTTTTCGGCTAGCTGTATTCTTGCTTACATTATTTAGCCTTAAGATATTTATTGTAATGCTGCTAATGCAAATTGACATCAACTGTTTCTGCTTTTCTTTACATCCCTGCTGCGGTTTTTTCTAATATCAGTTTATCGAGTGCAAAGTTGAGAAGTAGTGTAAAATCTTAAAAGTTGAAAATATGATCGCATATCCATAGTTTACCTAATTGTAACTTTCATTTCACCACTTAGGAATATTGTAGTTGCTCGATTTAGGTCTTTCTATCAATAAAAATTTCTCATTTATGTATTAGGATCTTTCATATTTATTGACTTTGTTTGATATCATGAACAGGACTTGTGAGATATGTAATTCAATTGCTCGTAATGTTGTTGGAATACATGAGAATGAAACAATAGAGCAATCAAATGAGGCAAGTAATGCTGTAACAGCAGCTGCAGTCTCAGCTTCAGTACCCCATTCAGAGACACGAAGCCTCTGGCGCGGCCACCGCTTTCTTAATTTTCTACTTGCTTGCATGGTATTTGCATTTGTCTTATCATGGCTCTTTCACTTTAATGTTCCCTCATCATAAATGTAAAAAACATTTTCATTGAATATTAAGAGGCCGCCTCCTCTAAACCCTAAATCCTCTGCAAACGAGCAAAGAAGAAGAAGAAAAAAAAAGATAGTTAGAGACAATGATGTCAAGTAACAAGTATATAAGTAGTCATTTACATATTTGTTCTCAGTTACTACAACATCGAAAGCTTATCATATATCTACAGATGCACACTCGTTATTGTCATTGTCCGAAGTTGTTTATGGACTAGTACTAGCTTAGAGATCAACTGTTTGACTCAATTTACTACTAAAGCTTTGTTTTCCTTCAAAATTACTATTAATTATAAGTACTTGGACGTTGGATTTGATTTGTTCCCTTGTCGCAATTCTTGTTTGATCGGTTTGACTTAGATGTTCATGGGTCTGGTTATCCGGTCTGCTTGCCAAGACCTATCTCCTAGGGCCGGGTTTGAGTTCCAAGCTTAGCCTGAGCCCCTGGAAAATGCCCGTGCATATTTTTGTTAGTACTCATGTAAGCACAAAAAAGTCCGGTTCGTACCCACATATATCGAGTGTAAAGGCCGGGATTATGTAGCAAATATAAAAGGGTTTTTTTACGCAAATCCCTCAAAAGAGGGTCTCATTTATGTTAGTGACTCATAATATTTTTTTTTGCAAAAATCTCTCAAAGAAATAAAAAAGTTTCTATTAATCCTTCATACCCCAAAAATAAGTGAATTCATAATAGAACATGACAATCTTACCCTTCATTAATTAAAACACGTGAAAGTGGTTGATTAACTGCATGTTGGATTTATAATAGAATAGGATAACCTTGCCCTTCATTTGTTAAAACACGTACATGTTATCTACACTGCAAGCAAAAACTTACTCTTTTTTTTATTTTCTTTTAAACCCTCTTTTTATAACTGTTCACGCAGGCAAAAATTAAAAATGTCTCCCAGGCACGTGTAGTTGCAAACAAATTATCTTTAAAAAATTTACTAATTAAATGTAATATATTTTGGCTAATTGAAAAATTTGAATTTAATATATTTTTATTTAATTAAAATTGCCTGTTAATCTTTTTGAAATTAAAGTTGCCTTTGAGCTGTATCTGCCAACTTCATATTAAATTCTCATCAAATTATTTGTCTTCTTAACACATTTTAAAAATTGAATTTTTCGGTGATATTTTGTTAAAATTAATATGTAAATCAAAAGATAATATCTTCCCATTAAATTCAACATGAATTTTTTTAATCATGTGCCATGAGTTTAACTTATGATTGGTAGTTGATTTTAAATTAGATGTATTGTTATCACTGCTAATACTTTGATTTAATAGTTCAGTTTGTTTTATAGTCTACCTATTAAGAATGGACCTATTATCAATTAAGAGAAATAAATTATTTAACTAATTTACTTTTGATAAGACTTAATTAGTTTTTTTTTTTCAGGTTTATTATAAATTTATTTTTACTATTATAAATTTTTATTAAATTATTTTAATTAGACTCAATTTATTTAAAATTTATCATCTATTTATCAAAAAAATTGTTTCGAATTAACATTTACATTGAGTTGACAATAGATTCATACTGAGTTGATATTTGGTTTACATATATTGAGGTTATATTAAGTTTACATTGAATTCATATTAAGTTAATTTTTAAAATTATAATAATTTACAAAAGAAATTATTTCGGATTGACATTGAGTTGACATTAAATTTTCATTGAGTTGACATTGAGTCGAGATTGAGTTAATATTAAGTTTACATTGAGTTGATATTAAGTTATATTTCAAAAATATAATAATTTACTAAAAAAATTACTTCGAATTGACATTAAGTTTACATTGGTTTGATATTAGGTTTATATTGAGTTGACATTAGCTTGACATTGAGTTTACATTGCTGATATTAAGTTGACATTGAATTTATATTGAGTTCACATTAAGTTCACATTGAATTTATATTGAGTTCACATTAAGTTCACATTGAGTTCACATTGTTGATATTGAGTTTACGTTACGTTCATACCGACCACAATATAATATTTTTTAACAATTTTACCTTCAATTTAATTACTATTACTTTATTTGTCATTTTATATATTTATTTTAATAGTGTAATTTTTAAATAAATTAATTTAATTAGAGTGAGTTAATTTTAAATTTATAATTATTTTACTAAATTTTTTATTTAAAATCAGTTTACATTGAGTTGATATTAAGTTCACATTAAGTTCATATCAAGTTTACATTGAGTTTACATTAGGTTTATATTGAGTTCATATTAAATTTACATTGACCACTAGGAATTTTTTTTAAAAGTTTCTTTCAATTTAGTATTAGTTTATATGTCACTTTAGAAATTTATTTGATTATATCAAATTAATTTTAAATTTATAAAAATTTATTAAAAAAATTATATTAAGTTGACATTAAGTTTACATTACGTTCATACCGACCACCTTAGATTTTTTTTTAAAATCACTTTTACTTTACTATTAGTTTATTTGTCACTTTATAAATTTATAATAGTGTAAAATTTTAATAAATTAATTCAATTATAGTAAGTTAATTTTATATTTATAATCAGTTTACTAAAAATTTATTTTAGATTAGTTTATATTGAGTTGATATTAAATTTACATTGAGGTTATATTAAGCTCACATTGAGTTGATATTAGGTTCATATTGAGTTTATGTTAGTTTACACCGACCACTACGAGGAATTTTAAAATGTTTACTTTCAGTTTACTATTAATTTATTAGGCTTAAATGCACCAAAAAATCACCAACTTTCGCGTGTTTTTGGTATGTAATATAATTTTTTAATTTCGGGAAAAAGGTAAATGAACTTTCAAAATTTTGCAATTAAAGACACCGACACCATTTTGAATGTAAAAAGGCACTGTTTTAAATTAAAACGACACCTTTTAAATGTAAAATGACACTATTTTTCAAAGAATACACATATGTGGTCTTAATTGAAATTATTTACTTTAAGTTGACATCAAATTTATACCGAGTTTGCACTGACCATAGCGGGTCAGACCACCACATATCTAGTTATAAATAGTTTTAATTAAATAATATATCAATTTATTTAATACAAAATTTATATAAAATTACTATTATATATTAAAATAAATATATTTTAATTAAAAATTAATAGAAAGGAAAATTAAATGGAAAATAATAGACATGTGACCCATACTTATAATTTATAACATTGTAAAAAAATATTAAATACGAAATTAAAAAAATATAACTACAATTAATAGATGAGCAGATGATGCATGGGGGACTAGTCAATATTAAAATTTATTACCTTAAATTAATTATCAATTTATAATAATATTTTATATTTATTTAATATAAATTTAATTACACATAATTATTGTAGTATATTTTAAGGAGTAAAAAATAATAGACCTGTTATTAAATATTGATAATTAATTAGATAATTGGCGGGACAATGGGGTTAATGACGTTTTTATTTATAAAATTAAACAAAATTCTTAAATTAACCCCAGATTAAAAAAAAATTCCCATTTATATCATACAGACCGCGGAACACTTAAGCGGTTTGGGGTAAACCGCGGAAGTGTTCCGCGGTCTGCACATGTGGCTCCACCTGGATGCAGGTGGAGCCACGTCACTGTAAACCGCGGAAGAGTTACGCGGTTTACAGTGACACGTCACTGTAAACCGCGGAACTCTTCCGCGGTTTACAGAGGGAATTTATTCCCTGTCAGAGGGAATAAATTCCCTCTGACCGAGTGGTTGTAGACCGCGGAAATTTTCCGCGGTCTACACCACTATATAAGGGGGAAATCATTCCCCCTTATTCTTCACGCAACCTAAAAGAAGAAAAAGAGTGAGTTAGAGAGAGGTTAGAGAGTTTTAGAGAGATTAATTTATTGTGAAGAAAATTTTACGGAGTCTATTCTCGGAAAGGGATATTATTTTTCGTGGCGGATATTATTTTTGGCGCGGAATATTATTTTTTTGGCGCGGAATATTATTTTTTGGCGCGGAATTATCGGGTGAGTCTTTAAAATTTTAGATATATTAATTTTTAATTATTGAATATAGTTAGATTTAAATGATGTTTACTTAGATTAAAATAATATTTCAAATGTAGTTAGTTAATATTATAGTTAGATTTAGTTAAAAATTCTAAAAAATATGTATTATAAAATAAAATAGATTAATGTGTAAATGTAATTGGTTAGGTCTAGACAGCATGGACTTCCACAGACAGGACTTTCCAACTTCACAGGGTACACAGGACTTTCCAGCTTCACAGGGACTTCCACAGACACCTGTGACTACAGACTTTCTGTCATATGGTAGCAGTTGGTTAGGTCTAGACAGCATGGAGGCGATGATGTTCCGCCAATAAGGAGAATTTGTTACCCCGCCACCAACAACGACGAGTACGGCCATTCCCCAGGACCAGCAGGGTGACGACGGAGCCGACGACGAGGACGCCGATGCAGGAGAGGGAGATGGTGATGGTCGCCCAGGTCGACGTTACCTCACCATCAGTACAGGCCGTCGGGCGAACCGTAACAGAAACAACTTGCGCTCGAACCTCCCGGTCACTAGCAGATATGACGATAGGACTCCTAGGTGATTTCTTTTTTGTACTTTGTACATTATTATCTGATGTAGTAATCTTTTTTAATTTGTAATTTTTAGTTTATTAAATATGTTATTGTTATGAAGTATAAATTATATTTGAATATTTGTTAATATAATTATTTTGTAGTATTTTATAAATTTATTTTTGTAGAATGTTAAAAAAGTTAACTAATTCAATTGTTTTAAATTTAAAAAAGTCAACAATTAAAACGTATAATTTTTTTAACCAAAGATTGTTTTATTTTCAAATAAATAAAATATATTAATTTTTTTTTTAAATGATTGGGAGAATTTTCTCCCAATCAGTGCAGCCAGGGAATTAATTCTCTGGCTGCACAAAAGCAAACCGCGTAACACTTACGCGGTTTGCCACGTTGGCAATGCAAACCGCGTAAGTGTTACGCGGTTTGCTTTTGCCTATGTGGCTCCTCCAGCGAGGAGCCACGTAGGACAGACCGTGGAACTGTTCCGCGGTTTACACAAACCGCGGAACAGTTCCGCGGTCTGGAAGGTATAAAATGGGATTTATGAGTTTTTGGGTGATAATTTCGGAAATAATTAACAAAAACCAAATTTAATGGTCATGGGACAATGAGCTGTTTGAACAACAAAAATGGAATGTTTGAACAACAAGAATTGGATGGATAGCAGTGGTGAGGAGTGTGGGGACAATAACCGCATGAATAGGTGGCATGCATAAATAAAAAAGAAAATAATTGTGTGTAATAGAAATACCATAGTTAAAATACACTATATGGGTAAAATAGGAAAGACAACTATTAAAAGGTAGAGATAGAAACTTATTTCTAAAAAAAAGGGATTTTTGCAAAAAATAAAAAGCTGGGTCACTAACATAAAGATTTGAGTTTTTGGGTGATTTGGTGTAATTTTCTCAATATAAAATCCAAAGGCTTACATAAAAATTAGTAAAACCTGCCAAGTCCGGCCTTATTTTGTTGGGTTTCTGAATTTGGTGAGCAAATGCAAATAAAATGTTAATGTAGTTGCATAAAAGCATACCTAATACGAGAAATTTTTAGGTACACTCAGTCCACCACGTCATCCGTGTACTAAACCCTATCACATTATGACACGTCATTAAAATAATGGTACTATCGTAATTTACTATTCAAAAGTGTAAATAAGTAATAAGTAAAATTACGATATTGCCATTATTTTAATGACGTGTCATAATATAATAGATTAGTCCACAGATGACGTGGTAGACTGAGTCTACCTAAGAATCTCTCACATAATACAGTATTCATTTACTCAAAACTTCAAACTTTATAAGAAAGTTTGATAAATTTAAGAAAATAAAATTAATATTAATAGTAAGAAAGTTATAAAATAAATAAATTTTAGCTAAATAATATTAGTATTAATATGATAGTAAAAAAGTTATAATTGTTAGATATTGAGTCAAATAATTAACAAATTGATATTATTAGATTTAACTCCTTATGATTTTTTATTTTTTTATAATATCTCTATATATTTTACGGCATAAATTCATTAAAAAATAACAATTGACTAAATACAAAAAAAAATACATAGATTAAATTATAAACTATTACATAAAACTCAATAAACTATTGAATATATATAATTTTTTAAAATTTAATAAACATCAATAACTAAAAATCAATTATAACTTACTATTTTTTTCAATTGAATTGATTAGTTAAAACTTTAATTTATAACATTTCATTTTAAAATAGAAAGATGGTAAATATTTTTATAATATTATTGTCAATTTTTTCTATTGTCAAATTTGTAAATTGAATTTTGACACACTCATAATTTTGACACATGAGTGTCACAACTTATATTAAGGCCTAATGTCTTAAAAAACCCCGACCTTTTAGCCCCTTCTCAATCATACCCTGACGTTGCAAATTTGTCAATTTTACCCTATTTTGCACTTTTGTGTTTCAATTGTACCCTGAAAAATTAAATTAACGTCTTTTGCGTTTGGAAATTTGTTTAAAATATTCTACATGTCTCGCATATATTAATTATATATTTTTAAAATTTATTTAAATTTAGTTAAATTAATTAAGAATTTAAATTAGTGTTAATTTGATTATGGTTTTTAGTTAGTTTTTAAAAATAAAGGACTTATTTGTACTTTTTTGAATAAAAAAGAATTTAATTTCATGTTTAGACTTAATTAATTGAATGATTTCATCATTTAAGTAAAAAAATTAACAAAAATTAAAATATTGGGGTACAATTGAAAACGGAAAATTCAAAAGTGGGTAAAATTGACAAATTTTCAACGTCGGGGTAGAATTGAAAAAAAGTTTAAAGGTGAGGGTTTTTTGAGTGATTAGGCCTTATATTAATTAAGGTTTGTTTAGTTTTATTTGTGGGTGAAATATGCATGTATAGGAAATTCTTTATTTTGAGAAAAGGGTGGGGTCCCTCAAAAGCATAAATCTGCCAGTTACAATGGATTTTGATATTCTCAGTTTTATTCAATTATAGCTTATGTATCTGATCTTGATATTTTAGACAATAGTATTGGTTTTAATTTTTGAAGAATTAGTATCTCATTGCTTAGTGAATATTGAGATTGGCCTGTCTGAAACATGGATTTAAATTACGGTAATGGCCGTAGTCGCGGCCGCGGCCGTATATAACAGTAACGTATTAATAACAGCCATAATATTGTGTGACAGACTTCCGAAACACAATTTTTAAATATTTTTTTATAAAGTATGCGGAAATAACATATTTTAAAATAATAATAATGGAATTTAAATATACAATGTCTAATAAAATAGACTGTACAAAAAAATACATATTTTATTTAATATTTTATACTATAATCGAAATTTAATTTGAGTGAGTAATTTTTTAATAATTTTATTTTGTAAAATAATTACATGCTGTTAAAATTTAAAATACAATTACTTGTTGTATTAATTTCTTTATATAATTAATTAATTGATTTTTTGGTAGATAATTTAATAATTAATTTAATATTAATGTATCTAATTAATTAACTTACCTAAATAAAATATTTTAAAAAATAAAATTAATTATTTAAATTTAAAACTAGCAGAAAAAAGTTAATGAAATATTGAATTTATCGCATTAATTATTAATAACTCAGTAAATAGTAAATAGTAAGTTTATGAATAAAGGATTACTTTCATCTTCAAACTTACGTCAAAGTATCAAAAAAGTCCAAAACTGGAAAATATGATCACTTATACCCTGAACTTGTATATTTTTTGTCAAAATCGCCCTCCTCACTCTCACCTTAGAGAGTGAAGTACACTCTCCGATTTTGAAATATAGTTTTGTTGGCAAAGTGGTTTTTGATAGTAAAAAAATTTAAAATGGTTCTAATTTTTTTTAATTTTTTGCTTTTAACACATAATAATAAAAAAAACAATTTATAGTAACTCAGGATATAGTAAAAAGAATATATTCCTCTGGAAGAACAGACCCAGCTTCACGAGGAGCATTGCTCCTCGTTTTTTGCGAGGAGCAGATGCTCCTCGTTGCTCCTTGGATTCGAAGAGCTGATGCTCCTCACCGTAGCAACAACTCCTCATCTCAGGCGAGGAGGCTCCTCCTCCTCGTCCGAGACTTAAATTTTTTTAAAAAAATTAAAAAAAAGTTCTTAATTTAATTTATTTTAATTAGGATTTAGATTATAATTAATTAGTATTTAAGTGTGATTGATTAAAGTTAATTGTGATTTTTATAAACCTCACTCTCCAATTAAAGCGCCACGCCAACAAAAGGGTCTTTTCCGGTTTATACAAGTTCAGGGTATAAATGATCCGGTTTTTCAATTTTTAATATTTTTAATATTTTGACGCAAGTTCGGGAGTGAAAATGATCATTTCTTCGTAAATTTATTATAGAGTTGAAGTTTCAAGGTATTATACTATTATTCACTATTTCTTCTTTTCCAAGTGTGACACGTGTGCATATTAATAGTCCATGTGTTACCATCCTAATTCTTAGATAAACAAATCAATCATATTCTTTAAATTCCTTTCTATTTCTTAGATAAACAAATCACTTGTCACGACCCAAAATATTGAGCCGCAACCGGCGCTAGGGAACGGGAGTGGTAGCTCCGGAACCCGTAGCAAGCCTCAAACCACAATTAATTTTTCGCAAATAATAAACAAATAACAACAAATAACGGAAGCAAATACTCATATATAACATATAACCAAATATATACACTAACTGTTTAAAACCTCGCGGGCTCTAGTTACCGTACCCTGTACGAACTGGCCTCGCGGTACTACATACATCAGTTAGTGTCTCAAGCTTATCACCGGCATCTGGTGCCGTGAACAATCATATTATACGTAGCCTATCAAAACATATAAACAAGACAGCAAGTGAAATGCACAATCAAAAATGTACTGCTGTCTAGGCTACGACTCTGTCAACGCGGGACCACTACTGCAGCATTCACAGAAGTCAGATACTAAACATACACAGCTGACTTCTGGACTTCAAAATTGGCCTCTAGCTATGTCCACAAACTAAGCACCTGAAAGACATCAAAGGTGAGGGATCAGTATTTGGGGAAATACTGAGTGAGTGTGCATTTACTAACGGTATTATCATAAAAACATAGCATCGCATTTCAAGAAACAATAATATAAAACATATAAACATGTATTTGATCCGTACGAAACTAATATCCTAACATGCGACACATTTCTCGAATAATCATTATCATTCAACCCAATCGTAAATATCAATCGCGAGTCCAACTCGCTGGTGGCCCAGCCACTAGATACGGGGACTACAGACTACACTGTAGCCGAGTACTCACTCGTATCAAAAACCCAATCGTAAATTTTATAATCATCATCAGCTCCCAGCTGTGTCAAGTCATTTCTCAAATGCAAACATACTAGACTGACTCGATACTGGTGATCACACAGCCTATTGACACCCAATAGATAGCTAGTTTCTTCGGATCGCATACTAGTTCTCACATATAGAAGTTAACTAAACATATAACATTCAATCAATTGTATATAATGCGATGCGTGAAAACAGTATATATATTTTCATAAAATAATTTTAATATATATAATACATGAAAGTAAAAGTACAACTCACTGTGACCGCAATCCAATCACAAATATGGTCGATGAAATGATATGCCCTCGCTAGTCCGCTTCTACTGACTCCACTACTCGCTGACACGTCTGATAAATCGTTAATAGTTAGACGTGATTCTCGCATTCTTATACGTATAATACTTTTAAGTTTTGGGATTTAATTTGATTTTATACTTATTTACGTATTCGATATCTCTAGTCGTAGAGATAACTTAGCGAATACCATATCTCATAATTGAGAATCGCTTAATGTCCTTGATGTTTTCCATTATTGTTATTTATCTCAAACGTCGAGCTAATCTCGAGATTAATGACTTTCCAAGTCCAAAATTCGTCCTTTAGCGTCAATTACAGTTGCATACGCATGGGGTGAGTCAGGGTGCACGGGCGTGCCCTTCGGTAGGTACACGTTCGTGTAACCAAGTACACGTTCGTGCACCTCACTGGTGCACGTTCGTGTACTCTCAGTACACGTTCGTGCACCATGAAAAGTGCACGTTCGTGTACTTTAGGTACACGATCGTGTACCTTGCTAGGTGCACGTTCGTGTACTTCCACTACACGTTCGTGTACTTCCAGTACACGTTCGTGCACCTGTGGTGCACGGTCGTGCACCACGTGCACAGCTCCCCGGAAGTCGATTTCCGGGGTTTTATCACCATTCCGACGTGCCTCACACACCCATACTCAATACCCATCTCTCGGTTTCTTCAAAAACACCATAATAACTTCAAAAACGTCAAAATTCAACCTAAACTCGATCCTAATCAAAACAGCCAACAAACCCGTATTTTTATGCCAAAAACCGACCTCTTACCTTAATTTGATGGCCGGAGATGATAGAGCTTTCGGTTCTGAAGAAATCGCCGCTTGAATCGCTTGAATCGGATGTCGAACGGAGAAACGGCGGCGAAACGATCGTGGTCGAGGGTTTTCGACGTTCTGGAGCTTTCTCTTCTTCTGATCTCTTCTTTCATATTTCATTTCTTATATAATTTGGCTGAAGTTCCACTTTGATCCTTATTCTTTTTGCTTACTATCATTAATCCTTTAAACTTTTCCTTTATTCGATTTAGTCCATAACTAAATCGATAAACTCTTAAACTTTTACCGTTACGTATTATTTATATCCGATAATTAATACGAAGCTCGATATTTATACTTTCCGTCAAAATCTTCTAATTTCCATTTTCGACACAAAGTGGCTAAATTACCACTTTGGTCCCTGCACTTTATTTTGGGCTTTTCTTGACAATTTTCCTTTTAATTCCAATTCTAACTTTAGAATTGAAATATAACCTTAATTTTCTCATAGTTAATTTCTCAAAACCGACCTACTTGAAACTTATTTACTTTATCTTTTCAAAAATTCTTCTGATATCTCCACTCTAGCGAATCAAAACTGGACACGTGGTCCAATTAGCATATTAAATATTTTGGGGTATTACATCACTATATCTTCTTCACTCACCATCACCAAGTTCACAACCTGATATTGAGTACCTTCTACTCTTATACTCCATGCATGTTGAATCTCTTCATCTTTCTTTCATTTTCTATTTTATATCTTTACTTCAAACTGTTACGTAAATGTAACGGATAAACAAAACGGCTGTGCCTTATATGTAACGGAGGTAACGGCCGTTACCTTAACAAATAAATAAAAAATGTAAAGTAACGACCCTAACGGTAACGTTGAGCCTCAAAATCTATAAATAACGGCCGTTACTTAAATTCATGATCTGAAATTAATCTGCATTTGGCTAAAGTTGCTGAAAGAATTTGTAGGATTTGTCATTTGAGTTTAGCAAGTAATAGCCATTAGTTATTATGGGATTTCTATTCCATTGAGTTGTTCTTATAAAAATGATTTAGATATTGTTCATAAACGGTGTGTTGAGGCTTGTTTGAAAAATCAAAGGAAACAAGTAAGTAATTAACTTATATTCTTTTGTTTTGATATTTATTATGGGCAGGCTCGAATTTATATATTTCAGTAATTTCTCATAAGAGCTCGAAAAATTTCGGCCCATACCCACATGTAAAGGGTGTAAGGGCCAAGATTAGGTAGCAAATATAAAATTCGTCCCGGATTCGGGCTTATATAATAATTAGTAAAATCCCCAAGCCCGGCCGGGGCCTAGTCTAAATGCACTTGCTGACACACTGACGCGCGCTGACCTCATGATGACGTCTGCAGGTGTCAGAAGAAAAGATTTTAAATTTAAAAACAGCCCATAAAAAGGTAGTCAAAAAATAAATAGCGCATGAATTGTGAGGGCTTTATTGACCTTTTTCTGTAATTTTCTCTTTATTATATAGGACACATGTAGGCTAAAGGGTGAAGATGGTGTTGGATGAAATAAAACACTCATACTTGGTATTTTTGTAACAAAAACGGAAACAAAGTAAACAAATTTATTAAAATTGCATTGTGTGAAATGTGGAGACTTTTTTCTTGTTTTTTTTTGTAATTTTCTCAAAATTATATTACTTTAAATGAAATAAATAAATAACATTAGTCGATACAATCAAAATATATGTAATTCCATTTATATGTAAATTAATAATTTTTATGTATATAGATGAAATATATTTAGCATATAGTATCATAATTATAAATTAATTTTCAGCATTTATCAATAAAATATAATATGAATATGAATATAATAAATTAAATATATATTTATATATAATATCGGTTCTTCAGTTATAGTTTCGGTTCTTCGGTTCAGGACGGTTCAATACAGTTCTCGGTACGGAGATTTATCTAAGATCCGGAACCGTATAAGTACCAATTAAATTTTTGGTTTGGTTCGGTTCCGGAAAAGTCAATGGTAAACATATATTTTTTGGTTCTGGATATTTTTTGGCTCGGTTTTCGGTCCGGCTTCGGGGATCTCCAAAACCCGTGCATACCCCTAACCGCTTATAAACAGTGTGCTGAGACTTGGCATAAAATCGAAGGAAACAAGTAGGTAATTAACTTTTTTCCTTTTATTTGATTATTGCTATGGATGGGATCAGGCTTTTAAATTTTTGTAATTTCTCATTTGATCCCGAAAAAACCGGCGTGTACCCGCATATATAGAGTAAGAGTCAGGATTAGGTAGCAAATATAAAGCCCAGACTGGACTCTGTCTTACATTACGATTAGCAAAGTCCGGCAAGCCTGATGCAGGCCTTTGTCCAAACCCGGCCTATTAATAGGTCTACTTTGACTCGATTTTGCAAGTAAAATATTTACTCCACTTTACTTAAAGCTTCAGACTTTAAAATTAAGTTTGATTCTTTTTCTAAATCAATAACAAAATCCGATAGAAATGTCCTTTTCAAAGTTTCACACAACTTGGATCTAAAGAAGGGTCGTGATGGAATATATTATGATGCAGAGACAATGGGTCTTATTATTTTCAGTTCCATTCAACTATAGTTGATGATTATAGTTTCTCTTATGCATCTAATCTTGAAATTCTAGACAGTGGTGTTAGTTCTGATTTTAAAAGAGTTTCATCGGTGTGATTGTTCTATCGAGATTGAAATTGGTGTGTCTGAAATTAAACTGCATTTGGCTAAAGTTGTTGAGAGAATTTATAGGATTTGTCATTTTAGATTTAGAAAGTAATAGTCATGAATTTGGAATTCCTATTCAATTAGGTTGTTCTTATAAGGATGAATGATTTAGGTACTACTCATAAACAGTGTGTTGAAATTTGGTTCAAAATCAAAGGAAACATGTAAAAGGTTACCTTATTTTCTTTGAACAAAGGGTCAACGCGCACTTAAACTTGTAATATAGGGTCATTTAATCCAGTTTTTACTTGTTTGAGCAACTAACCCCAAAACTTTTCATTTTGGATCAAATAACCCTATAATTTATATTTTTATTACAAAAAATAAATTTAGGATAATTTTATCGCAACAATTAGGCAATTTTTTTATTTCTATTTCGCATCCCTCACCTCCGATTTGTATTTTACGCGTTTTTAAAATACAATTATGGGGTTTTTGACCTAAAAATGAAGAGTTTTGGGGTTAGTTGCTCAAACAAGTAAAAAAATAGGCTAAATGACCCTGTGTCACAAGTTCAAGGGGTGTGTTGACCCTTTATTCTATTTTTTTTTTGACTATTGCTATGGAAGGGTTCGGGCTTTTATATTTCTGTAGTTTCTTACGTAAGCCCAAAAAGTCTGATCCTTGCCCACATATATAGAATGTAAGGGCCGTTATTGGATATCAAATATTACGTCCGGAAGGGTTCGAGCTTGCATAACAGTAAGTAAAGCCCTCCAAGCTCGACCCGAGCTTTGCCCAAACTCGACCTATGAATAAGTCTAGTTTGACTCGATTTTGCAAGTAAAATATTTAAACACTTCAAACAAATAAAACCAAACCAAAAACATTAAACATACTTATTTGGTTCCATTTGTTTGAAATGTTTAAATTTCAGCAAAATATCTTAAAAACACCTACTTTTTACCACATTTCCAACTATACCCTTACTTTATAAAAATCGTCAATTTATCCTAAACCATCACCTTTCATTTTCACTGTACTCAATTTTTTAAAATTGGATTCTTTCCGCTTGAAAAAAGAAACAAAAAAGCCCTTATGAATGATTTATCTGAATTCTTTTCTACTTGAAAAATTCAAAATAAATGACTTATTTGAACTTTTTTCAAATGGAAAAGAGATCGATTTAGTACTTATGGATACAATTGAAACTGAAAGTGTAGATTTGGAAAAAAATTGGCAATTTTACATTGTTGGAATATAATTGAAAAGGAGTTAAAAGATGAATGTTTTTTAAGATATTTTGTTATAAATTTCTTTCTAATATGGTATGATTTTGAAAAAAGAAAATCAAAATTGTAGTTCGATTCGGTTTAGATCAATGGCATGTAATAACTACTTTGTGTGACAAATTTAAGTTTCACCATAAACATCATTTATCATAGCAAACAACAATCAAGCAACCTCAATCTAGCCGCTTCGATAAAAGCCGAAAAGGGTGAAATTGAAAACGAAAGCTACATACAATAGCCTACACTAAAATTATGAATAGAGAAAGCTATTCAAACTTTCAGATTTTTGTTCCTTTTGGCTTCTAATTCAGTACCATCTTTGAGTGTTTCTTGTGCATCTGTCTCCATACCAAGCTTGAACAGGCTACTTGCTTGAAGATATGAGGCAGTTGGCCACCCAGGAGATATCACTTGGGCTTGCATTGCATCCCCGAGAGCTTCCTGTGCCAAGTCGCTCATCAAGTACGATAAGCAGCGCCTCGCGTACACGGTAGGTGACACCATGGTATCGCCATCAATGAACTATACAAACAGAAACGGATTGGATGTTGATTTAGTTATCTTTCTCTGGGAAAAGAACATGGCTTTCGGATCAAGAAACGGAAGCTTACTTGAGTGTAGGATTCAATGGCTGCTGCAAAATCCTTAGCTCGAAAAGCGGTATCTCCACGCTTCTTGGAGTTCAATGTCTCCTGCATTTGGTTGGTCCACATTTGGAAAGAAAGCTGCAAGCCAGAGCAACATAAATATAAACATTTTACCACATTTTAAACATAAACTATCTTGCACGAAAATAGAAACCGTAGTTTTTTAACTTCGAAAAATAAGTTGCAAGTATAAAGTTTCAGAATTTCAGAAGCGTTTTCGAAAATAGAAACAACCGCTGAAATGTAAGATTTGATAAGTTTCCGTGCAATATTAAGAAGAAAGATTGTAGCAAACCTCATTGGCAATTCCTTCGTCGTCTTTGTATCCCACCTTGCTCAGAATTCCGTGTATAGCAGTAAGATCACCTCGTAAGCACGCCTCGCCAAACGGAGATAGTAACACTTGTTGAGTTGATGATTCAGTTTCTTGTGGGATGTCCATCAGAACATGAGATGGAACCTGCAAAGACTTCAGTTCATCAGAATCACACTCTACTATCAAAGCAAATGTGAACTTATAAAGAAGTTGATGCAACTAACTAACCTCTACTTCTTTCTGAAGCAATAATAGTGAAGTGACAATGGATTTCGCATTAGGTCTCTCACGAGGTTCATACTGCAAACAACGCGAGGCTAATCGCACTAATTCAGTTCCATCATCTTTTGAAAAATGACCCTCTAGAGCTGAATCCATCAACATCATGTAATTCTTGCCGCGAATCAGATCAAGTCCCTAACATCAACAAACACGCAGAGTCAAGCAAATCCCGATATCCAAAATCCTATAATAGATTTACACATTTCCCTGATTCAATGCAAGCAAATGAGAAAAAATTTGCTTACATGGCTGGGAGGAATATGTTTCCCACTAAGAAGATCTAACAAGAGCGTTCCAAAGCTGTAAACTACACTCTCTTGTGTCACTCTACCTGCAAACATACACACATGTTAGTTTCTTTTCGTCTTCTTAGCGTAGAATCTATGTTGCGCGGAAACTATTTCAATCTTACATTTCAGCATTTCGTTTTTATTTTTAGAATTGCTTATGAAACTCCGAAACTTTATAGCTATAACTTATTGTATTGCTGTTTTTGCGTTTCATCAGTTTCACATCTCAGTGGTTTTTCGTTTCCGTTTTTGTGCAACATAGCGTAGAACAATCGATATAAAGATTTGAGTGATTTACCAGTTCTGAGGTACTCTGGAGGGGTAAAAGCTAAGTTGGTGCTATAACTTTTGCCATCTCTGCTGTTCTTCATTAGTCCAAAGCAAGAAAGTGTGGGATTACCATCCTGTCCACCAAATTTAGAATAATTCAACATTTAGTATAATAAATAGAATCAAAAGAAAAAGCTGGTTGCAGTGTAAAAATGCATACTTTATCAAATAAGACTCTGTAGGCATTGAGATCATGATACAATGCTCTTCCTTTGCTACTACAATATTCCAAAGCTTGTGCTAAATGCAATGCTACCCTTAATCTCATTGCCCATTTCATAGGCTGATTCTCCCCTACACATTCACATCAACACATCAAAAAAATGCACCCAAACAAGAATTTTTCACTCAAGAATTTCAAGAAACTTACAGTGAAAAAGATGTTTTGCAAGTGTTTCATGTGGCATAAACTCCGCGACAAGCAATTTCTCTTCGCCTTCGCAGCAGCAACCGATCAAATTCGCGAGTCTCTCGCTCCTTAAACTCCCTACTAATCTCGCTTCCTCCTGCATTTCGCATTGAAATTACATTTTCTATAAGAATGAGTTAAAAATATAAAGTTTCCGAGTTTCAAAAGCGTTTCTGAAAAGCACGAAAAAGAAAAACTCACCAGGAATTGGCGAGAATCGGGCCAGGCAGTCCGATTAAAGCGTTTAACTGCGATCAACCGATCATCATCAAGCTTCCCTTTGTAAACAACATTAGGAGCCTTCTCACCATGTTCAGATACTATGTTATCAGAAGAGAAACCACTCGTGGCAGCTTTCAGTTGGTCTAAGCTAAACTCGGTGAAACTCGGCCATTCACTTTTCTCATCCGAGCCATTATTTTCTGCTATAAACAAACCATGTTCAAGACTTTTTAGAAACAATATTACCAAAACTTTTAAAGAAATGCAATTAATGGTACGTACCGAGATCATACGATTCAAGAACAGAAGCTTTGAGATGATGACTCTGAATCCAACACATAGAGAATTTAGAGCAACGAACTCCCATCGAAAGAGATTAATTAATCAAAATACGAATGCCGAATATTCGGAAATTGAAGAAGATGGTCGTAAAACGATGGAGATATCAGTTTATCAATGGAAGTATGGAACGATCATGTAATTCTATGAAGGGTCATGGATGATGCAGTCAGCCATTTTTGTTCTGTCAAAGATTGTTATTAGCTGGACCCAAATCTATTCAAGAAACTACAAAACGGGTCGTTGTTTTTATTGTTGTTGAAGTTGTTACAGAATGTTTCAGTTCACAAAATAAAAAAAAAAAGTTGTTGAAGAAAGGGTTTCAAAAGTGTTTCAAAAGGGTTTCTTCTTTTTTCTGCTTTCTGGTTTAAAGTTAGAAATCTTTCATCATTCTCTCCACTTTAAATTCTCTTTCAGGTGAAACGTTTTTTGTTTTAATTTCCAACAATACTGTATTTCTTTTTGTTTATATAATTGTGGAGGCGGCAAAAAATCTGAAATTAACGGTCGTATTCTTTTTGAAATATAAATAAGAGGTTGCATATTTTAATTGTTTTGGGGTCAGCTTAACTGAAAAAACAAATCAATGATTCATATTGTAGTTCCAGCAAACAAGTTAGAGAACTTTATTTTTTATAAATTAACTGATTTGATTCTAAACTAATTAAAATTAATATATACTTGTTTTTAACTTATTATTTTGACACACAATTTGTTGGTAATCTATTTATTTATCAATTAACTAATTTTATTTGACTTATTCTTTATTTTGTCTTGTAATTGTCGCAAAAGAATATCTAAAAGTGGAATAAGAAACAAATTAGTGTCTAATTCAAGATTTGTTTATGTGTCTAGATGTTTTTAATTTGGCATCGTTTGACTATGGAAAAATTAAAACTTGGTTTAAAATACTTGGTGAGAATGACCTATAAGACCATATTTTGGATTGACAAATTTATGTTCAAATCTATAAAACGAATGGTATTGTGGCATGGATGCAACATGTCATGTGATCTCTTAAAATATTTAAAATTAATTTATTTTAAGGTTTCTAAATTTTATGTTTTTAGTTTATCTAATTCCTAAACTTTACGGTATTTATTTGATCTCTAAACTTTATATTTTTAATTTATCTAATTTCTGAACTTTCATTTAATGTTATTTGGTCCATAAACTTTACTTTTTTTAATTTATTTGATCCCCAAATTTTCATCTATTTGAGAATCCGAAAAAATAAAAAAATCTAAATTTAGGGATAAGGTAAGACTAATTGAAAGTTTAGGAATCAAATAAAATAAAATATTAAATTTAAGGACCAGATAGAATTAACTGAAAGTTCAAAGACCAGATAACAGGAAGTTCATGAATCTTAAAATGGATTAATCCAAATATTTATTGGTTGTATGAATTTGTATTTATTTTTCTATTTAATTCTTCATCTTTCAGTTTAACCAATATGGCATCTTAATTTTTGAATTTTGTATGTTTACTTTTGAAATAAAGAGCGAGGCAAAAACATGGTGATGTGGCAAAAAATATATTAATTAGACTGCCACCTAACTTGACACCTCATCATATCAATAAATAGAGAATCAAATGAGTTAAATTTTAAAATACAAGAATTATGGTAAAAGGATACAAAAAGTCTAAAATAGTTATATATTAAGTATTTTATTTTATTTTATTACATATAAAAATAAAATTGAATTTTAAGTTTATTAGATTTTTTATTTGAAATTTATATTTTAAATTTTATAAATGAATATTTTCATTCCTTTTAATTTTAATAATTTTCTTCTTTAAAAAAATAGAAAAGTTATTTAAAAAAAATATTTTAAAAATTAAAATTTCATTAAATAAATATAGAGAATTCCTTTTTTTCAGAATAAACAATATATTATATAAAATTTTGAAAGTTAGTATGTTAAAAAGATTAAAAAATTTGACACAAAAATTGAAAGCTGAGAGGTCGGATGAGTGAAAGTGAACAAAATCAAAAGTTACAATATACTTTAACCATATTACATGTTAGCTTAAAAACATGTTCACCCATCTTTTTTAGTATTTAACTAAACGCTTGTCTCAATTGGACAAGAAGGGTCAAACAATTATAAAAATATGCACGAGCTATAGCTCAAAAGTTATAAGCACTGGGTAGCATTTTATCAAGGTCGATAGTTTTATTCCTTGCACAAGCGTTTTCTCTCCTCAATCACGGAGCTTCTATTTGCGGAGGTGCTTCTACTGTCAGTCTTTATTTGCGGATGATTGTTGCTTATTCTTTTAAGCTTCCACCTCCGAAGCAGCTATGATTAAGTTGGTCATAGGGTCTTATGAAAGCATGTCGGGTTAGAAAGTTAGCTTCCAAAAAACTAGCATCATATCTAGTAAGAATGAGGTGGCTGATTGAGGAAAGCTATTTGTGATGCTTTGAATGTGGTTGAGGTGGAAAATCAGGGCATGTCATCTTTTGTGGGGCATAATAAAAGAGAAATTTTCAATTTCATTAAGGAGAAAGTGTGCCAAAAGGTGAAAGGGTGGAACTCTAAAGCGTCGTTTCACGGGGGAAAGAAAAATTTATTTAAAAAGGTAGCTCAAACCATGCCTAATTACATAATAATGTCTTCTAAATTCAGCTAGATTTCCATGGAAAACTAGAGCGAGTAGGGAATCCATTTTGGGGGGGGGGGGGGGGGGGGGGGGCGAGCTGAGAAGAAGGCATTTATTGGCAAGTTGGGATAGACTTTGCAAACCAAAGAAATGTGATGGTTTAGGTTTTAAGAAAATCTATGATTTTAATTTCACAGCGTTGGCTAGACAAGCATGAAAACTTATTAGTAATAAATATTCATTATTGAGTAGTGATAACGTAGCACATCTAATAGGGGCGAAGCAACCTCGCCAGGAACGAACATCACTAAGTCAAGCATTTCACCGACCTGGTAACAATGTCCGACCTTCTTGAAATCATAAAGCACATGACTTGGGGGGTCACCGGATCGATGGGAATTCAAACATCATCCGAGACAATCACACCTGATAAGGTCGGACCAAGAATCCTATCCGGGCTTTGAGTTGTATTCGACTCAGACCTAGGCCGAACTCCGAGATCCCAAGCCTGAATGACCGGACCCACTGGTCAGAGTTCCGAGCAACTCTCAAATACGAGAACCATGATAACTTGACTCCCAAGTTATCCGGGCTTCAAGGCTTGACCGGGCTCCGAGGTCCTGATCGTGTACCAGATCCTGGGACCACAGAAGATCTTCTGACAGGTGCGTGAGGAATGTTCCCTCTGACACACCTAACAACCCGTGCCTCCCGCAGGGATATTCTACCACGTCAGCATAACTGATTTTTGGGACCACTGGGCTCACAGCCTGCCAGCAAGGCAGGTTTGTCCTTAAACCCTAACTATAAATAGAGGGTTTAAGGACAAACCCTAGGTAATTCTTTTTTCTCTACTCTAAGCACTCTACTTTTCTCTTCTTCTTCTTCCTCTACTTCAAAACCTTACTAGAGCGTCGGAGTGAACGTCCGGTGACCCCCACCGGAGTTCCTTCTGACCTCTGTTTGCTTGTGGTGTGCAGGTCGGTAAAGTTCGGATTCTGTTTGGTGATTCATCAAGTAGAGTTTTAAAACAAAGTATTTTCCTAAATCCAAGTTCTTGGGTGCTAAGTTAGTGGCTAATCCGAGTTATGTGTGAGGAAGTATTTTCTCAACTCAAGAGCTTATATGGAGAGAAGCTCAGGTTTGCATTGGGACGGACGCGACACCTATATTTGGATTAACTCGTGGATTCAAAATAGAGAATCTGGTTTTATTTTGTCTAGGTTGAGCCTATTTCTTACAGGGACAGGGGTTTGGCAATTACTTAAATATAGTGTGAAGGAATGGGATGAAAATTTTGTTTGTGACATTTTTAATGAAGTTGATTATAACATAATTCTAGCGGTCCTTTTGAGTTTGAGAAGTATTTTGGATAGCCGGGTCTAGATTTTGGAAGCAAAGAAATGGATTTTTGTTCGTAGTGTTTGCCGGTGTATTCATGGCGAGATTGTTTAAGATGACTAAGCTGTTGGGCCCTTCCGTTGGAACAAATTGTGGAATCTTAATATTCCTCTTCAGATGCAGAGCTTCCTATTGCGATTAGTCTCCAGATTTCTCCCTTTCGTCAACCCTTTAGCTCGAAAACATGTGTATGTAAAACGCCTTATGTCAGGTCTGCACCAAATGGAACGAATCAATAACTCAGATCTTTTGGGAGTATGATTTTACGGTATGTTGTTGGAATGTGGCTCGGATATAAGTTGTGATTGGTAAAACTACCATTAGTTGCATTGTTGTAATAGTAAACATGACTTTATCCAAGTACGTCAAGCTACTTTTACTGGTTCATTTGACCCTAGAATAGTGGAGTTGATTGGCATTCGTGAAACACTTAGTCGGCCAAAAGTTTGGGATAATATTACTATGGAGTGAGGATGTGTTAGACAATATTTTAGATATCAAAACCCTAAGAGGGAGAATGTATGTTTTAATAGAAGATTTTTCTAGCAAAACAGTACTTTAATATTTCTTTTATTATTATAAAGCGGTCTGCGAATCAGACTGCGCACTTGTTAGCGCGTAATGTCTGGTTTATGTCAGGTCATATGGGTTCACGAACTTTTTTAAATATCTTACAAATGTATTTGTTTCGATTATTTCTTATTGAAAAATTTTGTTTTTCAAAAAAAAAATGCATTTAAAAAATAAAAGGTTAGTGTTTATGGAATTCTAGTAAGCTAAACAAATATTCTCTCCATTTAATTTAAGAAGTCCTATTTTTTACGCAAAATTTTTAAAAAAATATTTATTATCTTTATTTTTTTTATATTTTTCCCAATTATTAATAGTGAAATTTTCTATAGAGTTTCTTTTAAGATAGCTAAAAACGGTAAAAAGAAAAATTTTATGTAAAAGTACGATAAAAATAAACATTAGACTTTTAAAATGGTACATCCTAAAATAAAAAATGGTACTTATAAAATGGGACATCCTGAAATGGAAAATGGTGCTTATAAAATGGGACCGGATGATATATTTTGAAAAAGAATCATTTCACCCCTAAACTTGGCGTGAAGTGGAAAATAAGTCCAAGTTCACAAAAGTGGATCAATTCAACCCAGAATTTGGCAAATCGTATCAAAAAAATCCAAAATTATTTTTTATATTATTTTATTTTATGTTAAATATTAGTTCAATTTTTTAAAATTTAATTTACGCCGAATGTCAGATATAGAGGCGGTGACGGATTTCAATGGTTGTGCGGCGGCGGTGAGGCGGAGGGATGAAAAAAGTATAATAAAGTCCCTAGATTTTTTCTTGAAAAAATTATTTAATATATGAATTTTTTTAAAATTTTGTAGGAATTATTTTTTTATTTTGAAATTCATTAAGTACTAATTTGAAAATTTTAAAAAAATAATAAGGACTATTTTAGACATTTTATCATTATTTTTATGGAGAGCGTGGTTCAACTCGGTGCGAGAGTGGGAGAGGATAGTAGGGGGTGAAACCGATCCGGTTTTACTAAGCTGCGGGTTGTTTAATCTGATTTTGTGAACTTGAGACTTTTTGAAATTTCATGCCAAGTTCAGAAAGTGAAATGATCCTTTGTTCGATATATTTTACTCTTTGAAGTATTTACTCTGATTTTTGGTTTATTTGTTTTAGAGCAAATTGCTTTGAAACCTCAACATATGTTATAATTCATATTTCCGTTCATCCTTTTTAAAAATCAAACGATATGATCCTCTATTTTTAATTTCGTTAACTGTTTAATCTTTCTATTTTTTTATGATATGCAAATGAGTCAAATAACTAAATTGAAAAATTAAATTTCAATTTAATTTTTACATTTATATTTTTAATATATCTAAATAAAAATCATATTTTAGTGAGATTTAGTGAGTTAATTGATTCGATTTAATTTGTAATATCTATCAATATTTAATTTTTTTGAAAAATAAATTTTTGTTAGTTTTTAACAAATAATCAATTCACCCTTTAAAGTTGGTACAAAATATCAAAAAAGTCATTCTCGCTGGTTTTGGTACAAATCAACCCGCAACTATGTCATTTAGCATAAAAAAGGCCCCTCCCCACTCTCACACCAGCAAGTGAGTCACACTCTTTGTAAAAAAAATGGAAATTTTTTTTAAAAAAATCCTTAATATTTTTTCTATCTCTTAAATTATTTTTTAATAATTTTTAATTTCTAATTATATTTTTATAATTTTTAAAATTTAATAATTAATTTATTTTTTAATAAAAAATGAGGGACTTTTTTTTTCCTTTCTTCTTCTTCCTTCCCCTTTCTTATTTTCTTCTTCCCTTCTTCTTCTTCTTCCGACCACCTTCTGCCGCCATCCACTACCGTCCCACTCCAGCCTTGCAGTTTTCATCCACCGCCACTTCTTTAAGCGAGGAATCCCTGCTTCTTGGAGAATATTTACCTTTTAGAGCTCCTTGTTGGAGGAGCTACTGCTCCTCGTTGGAGCAGATCTGCTCTCGAGGAGCATATTTGTTCCTCCAACATAGAGGAGCAGATCTGCTGCTCCTAAGGTGAGGAGTAGTTGCTCCTCGTCTAAGGAGCTGTTTATGACGGAAGTAGTGGCGCGACAGAGATTTCCGGCAGTGGTTTTCAATGGTTTAGAATTAGGTGTTTGATTAGAATAATTAGGTTAATAAGTTCTAATTAGGGTTTTAATTGTATTTAATTAAAATTTTGATTGTGATTAATTAGTGTAATTAGCAAACAAAATTTCTTTTTAGAGTGTTTTTGTGTCAGAGTGGCTGATTTGAAGCTAAAATGATCAAGTTGCGGGTTGATTTGTACAAAAACTAGCAAGTGACTTTTTTGATACTTTGTGCCAAGTTCATGAGTTAATTGATCCTTTGTTTTTTTTAACAAGTAAGAAATTATAAAAAAATAGAATATAATATTTTTAAAGTGAAGTAAAATTAAATAAATCAAAAATTAAATAAATCGAATGTATTAAGCCATTTAATTTCATAAATTTATAGTTTTATTTATAATTGTTTAAAAAATTTAAGAATTGATAGTGAAATCCTTTGAGTTAGTGACTAATACCAAAAATAAACGAAGAAAATAAATCGTTGACAGAAATAAAAATGATTTACCTTATCATTTAATTTTTAAATAAAATTAAAAAAAATATAAATTATGACATATATCGAGGACTTCAGAATAATTAAGTCTTGTTATCTTCTGATGCTAACAATTTTTGTTTTTATTTTTAAAACTGCCACTTGTTATCAACGTTCACGCTCACTGATTGAGAGCCACTTTTAAAAATTTGTTGGGGTTTTAGAAGTGCTACCAACTTTTCTATGTACTATTTGGGGTGAACTTAATTATGGACAGGGGCGGACAGAGCCATATGGGATGAAAGGGCAATCTTCCATCACAATGTTTTTATTTTTGGCTTAATCAACTAAAAGATATTTTATTTTTGATTTTTTTATTTTGGATTCACTTTTTAATTTTTTTTTAATTTTAATCGATTTATTTCAATTATATCGATTTATTAATATTGGAATAGAAAAAATTTTAAATAGATCGCTATACTATTTTATATTGTTTCATATTTAAAAATATTTATGATAGAAATGCAAACTGAAACAATATAAAGTAATATATTTATTTTACTTATAACTATTTATTTAAAATTGAAAATTTTATTAGGTAAGGCTTGTTTCAGTTGTATTTTTATCATAAGTATTTTTAAATATGAAACAATATGAAGGATATATTTAAATAATTTTTTATTTAAATTTAATAAATGATCATAATTGAAAGTGAAATTTGAAAGAAAAAAAAACTAAAACTAAGGATTTTAAAAATATGGATGCATAAACAAAAAAACTCAAACAAATACGATAGTTTTGGATGATTAATTTTTTTTAATTAGTACTTTACATTTTTCAATTTTTTAAATATGATTACGTAATTCTTAATTTATACAATTAACCTTTTCAAAAAAAAATGAACCTCCAGTACTAAAATTTCTAATTCTGTTTCTGCTTGTAAATTTTAACTTTCATTTTTCTGGTGTCCATAATCTTTTTTTATAAATGAATAAAATATAAGCATCTCATAGTAGATTTAAAAAATGTATCATATCTATGACAATTGTCAGCTCAAGAAGAAGCAAGTTTTTATTTGTTTTTTATGTTCGTTTTAAAGTATGAATTAGAATTAGCAAAACCTGTTATTCAGTCCGTTTTTCTGTTTGTTTTTAAAATTTTCATCTGAAATGCTAGCTTTTAAATTCCCACTTGTTTCCGACTATGTTACATTAAGAAAGACTATTTCAGATTGACGTTTACAATCTTATTTTAAGGTTGGAATCAAAAATTTTAAATTTTACAAAATATGTTTGTGCGTAGGGTTCAATTAATTTTATAAACTTCTTCAATATTTTTTTTTATTATATTTTTCTTTTTGAAAAAAACAAAAATAAAATACTTGCCTATCTTAAAATATTAAGCCCACTAGTTTGAACTTAAGTATTAGAGTTTGAAATAATATTAAATTAACAAAGTTTAATCATCTAAAAATATTCTATTTTTTAGACTCTTTTTCTACTTTCAACATCGTAGAGGATTTGGAAATTAGGAGCTTACATGCATCACATAGAGAAAAATGCTACAGTATGTTACAGTGGCGTTCAAAAGTCAAACCAATAATCAATAAAGTCGATTCAATTTGATTTAATATTATGCAAGGCCGAATGTATAGATTGCGTTTGGTTCGATTTTAAATTTAAACCCTAATCATTTTTTTAATAAAGATACTTAATATTATAAAAAAAAATTCACATCGAATTTTCCAAACCTAAACTGCCACATGTCCGTTCGTGACTGGCCGACGCAGCACTGACATATTAGGTTGGATGGTTCACATTGGCCAGTCAATAACGGACATGTGGCATTTTAGGTTCGGAAGGTCCGGTTTGAAATTTTTTTATGACGTTAAATATCTCCCATCGGAAAAAAAAGTTTCTTATGATCCAAATTTAAAGGCGAACCAAATGTGAGAATCCAATATGTACATTTAAAAATTATATAAAATGTAATTTTTAATTTAATTGGATGTTGAATATATAAAAATATTCAGTAAATTTTAGTGTAAATCAAATTGAAAATATCGAAAAAATGATTAGATTCAGTTTGATTTCTTATAAATTAAACTCGGTTTGATTCAAAATAAAATTATTTGGTTCGATTCGACTCAGATTTTAACTGAATAAACACAGCCAGCGACAGTTTTTGTTGGTGCCATGATTTGCATCAGGCATTGAGGGATCACGAGGACCCATTTTTAGAGGAAAAGGATGGAAAGCATGCCAAAGGGGTTTCATATATAAGACATGCTTCAATTATTATTATTGACTGCCTTTTATAAATCTAACTGTTTTAATTAAAATCTAATATTTTTTTAAATTTTTTTAAAAGTTCAAAACAATTTAAAGATCAAATTAATTTAAGGAATATATAATTATTTATAAAATTGTAACTTATTAATAATTGCTGTAATTTTTAATTTAAATTAGCATATTCTTCAATGATAATTTATTTTAAAATTAATGTTATTCAAAAAAAAAATAGTAAGATTAATTTTAAAATTGTAATAAAAATGATATATATTTAGATTTATTTATGCTTTAAAATTTTTATTTTCTTCCACAAACACTACTCTCCTCTTCAGTTATCAAAAAAATATAGGTAATGACTAATAAATATTTGCTAACTATTTTTTTATATAAAAAAATTTAGAAGAAAAATACAATTAGAAATTAAGCTAAACTTTATTTTGATAATCATATTATTTGATCAAGCCAATTAAAATAGTTAACTAGTGAAATGAGATATTTATAAATTTATTAAAAGAAATTATTTTAAGTAGAAGAAATTAGTAATCAATTGTTATTTTAATAAAATAAGGAGACTTCAGTTAATATTAAAAAAGGTTTAATTATTTAAAAAAAACCCACCTTAAATTTTTTTTTCGTTTATACCTGACACTGTAAAAAAGTCATTTGTACCCAATTTTGGGTTTTTAGATTTCATCTCTACCCAATATAAAAATATAATTGACAAATTAATAAATTAAATGATGAAAAAATTAAAAACAAAAGTTATTTCATACGTCTAATTAGTATATAAACATAAATTAAAAGATTATTTTAAAAAATTTTTCAAATGAAAAGAGGCAATTCTAGTACTTTTGGATAGAGATGAAATTTAAATACCCAAAATTGTATATAAATGACTTTTTTACAAAGTCAGGATATAAACGAAAAAGAAATTAAGCTGGGATTTTTTTAAGTAATTAAGCCATTAAAAACAATTATTTTTAAATTATTTTAAGACCAAACATTAATGGGGATTCAATTCAAGCAGCTTCAAAAGGCCCACATGGCCTAGCAGTCTAGCACCACTCATGCACTGTAGCCCATACCCACTTCCACATTCTAATTCTTCACTTTTTTTTAACATCAAATTTTATTTACTACTAATGATTTTTAACACATCTTTTCATATGAATAATTATTCAAAATTTAAATATTTTAAAATAATTAAAGGAGTGTTATTAAATGAATTTTCAAAAGTGGAAGTCTAGGTCTCAATCGAATTGTTTTTGAATACTATATAAACCAATTCATCCATTCATCTAAAACTTTAAATTATTAAATAAATTTGAATTGTAATTTAATTATAGTAGTTTACAGTTTATTGGGTCTCAAACCTATGAAAGAGGGAGAATTTCTGGCCATTCCTCTATAATATTTATTTTGAAGATTTATAATTCATGTTTGGTTCAACTGTTCGATGTAGTTGGTATGGCTGATAACTAATAGCCGGTAGCTGATAGTTGATAGTTGCTAGTTGATAGTTGATTTTTTTCAGTGTTTGCTGGATATTATTGAGCTGCTATTATTTTCTAGTAAAATGACTAATATAAACATCTTTTATATAAAAATGTATCATTTAAAATTTACATACAAATTTAGAAAGAATTATTGGTAGAATTCATTTTCAGGTTCCTATATTCTTTATTTTTTTTACTTGGTCATTTAAAAATAATTACCTCGTCATTCTACAATCAAATTTCACAATATGTTGTTCTATTGGACTAGGTAAATAAAAAATGAATTTTAAAAAGGATGAAGAAAATAATAAATTTAACATTGGATGATAATAAATACAGAAATACAAGGACTAACTAAAAAACGAAATAGATCAGAGACGAACTAAAAAAAAAATAAAAAGTATAAGAATTTGAATATGAGTTCTGCCAAACTAAAACAGCTAATATATAATTATATTAATAAAATATTCAAAAATATATAAAAAAATTGTAATATTATAATATTATTAAATTTTCAAATACCAAAATATATTACTGAATGTATCAGGAGACATAAAATATTGATAGTTAGCCTACAAATCACCTCGCGCTTTTATTAAACTCTAACAAATTTATTTATTTCTTTTGTTATTTTCATTTGAACAGTTTCATCATCTTCATAACTTTCATTGAGTCAATCTTCATTTAAAATATTAAATATATCAGGAGACATAAAACTAGGATTTTTGATCTAGGAGTAAAAATGCGGGATCCTCTAAAAAAATTCTTCGAATATAATTATCCAACGCCCTAAAGATAACAACAATATCTCTTTATATATGAAATGTATGTGAAGATATCAATTGTAAAATCTTCCATCTTACTTTACAAGCTCCAAAAATTCTCTCGATGCAACTTTTAAAAGATGAATGCTACCTATTGAAAGTTTCTTTTAATCATTTCGGCCGACTATCATGTTGAAGTTCAGGTAGATGATATCTAACTCTTTTATATGGTGCGATAAATTATTCTATTTGTGAATATCCAACATCTACTAGATAATATTTTTCTGCATATATAATATAACAACTATATTAAAAACTAATATCAGTATTATAATTATAATATTTGAATAATTATAGAATAATACCGGGCGGTGGATTAGGAAAATTTAATGCTTTTTTTATGAATAGCATGTTGAAAAATTCGAACATCGTGTGTTGTACCTTCCCATCCAACCAACATCAATGTGAATTGCATATCAAAACAACAAACAAATTAATACTCTGAGCATCTCAAAACTGCAATGCAATCCTATTTTTTAATTTTAGATATGTGTAAGTAATTCTATAAGTAATTAAACATATATGTCAAGCTATACTTTTTGAATAAATACATTAAAGTAAGTCATGTATCTTTCATCGTCGAGTATTTCTATAAGAGTTAAAAAATGTAGGATACTTTGGTTTTATTATATCGATTGAAAGTCACATCATTGACTTTGATACTTCACGAAAGACTTTACTAATTATATCTTTATCCATTCTAAATACGTTCGGACATCTTGATTTACATATTATTCCTATTTGAAATGAATATATGCATAGTTTTTTTTATAAATATAGATGAAAGAAGATTCGAATACAATTCCAGCTACATAGATAGTCATTTTTTCAAATTTGATCATCATCATTATCATTATTAAAAATAATTTTTTGCATGCCGTCCATATCTAAGTAAAAAATAACAAATATATTTTTCACTACTAAAAAACTGTGGTTTACCGACGGATTTTAGCGACGGATTTGAAATCCGTCGCTAAATTGTCATTTAAATTGGCGGGAGTGTTCCCGCCAACTTTAGCGACGGAAAATCCGTCGCTAAAGTTGGCGGGAACACTCCCGCCAATTATTGTTGATGTATTTAGCGACGGATTTCAAATCCGTCGCAAAATCTGTTTTTAGCGACGGATTTGAATCCGTCGCTAATTACCGACGGATTTTAGCGACGGATTTAAATCCGTCACTAATTACCAAAAAATAAAAAAAATCGTAAAAAAATTATTAAATTAAATAATTTTTTTATCAAAAAATTATTTAGAAAAATAATTATTAAAGAAAAAATAATTATTATTATTTTAATTATATATAATATTATTTAAATATAACATAAATATATATATTGAAAATATTGTTATTTATTTATTCATTAATAATTATTTAAAATAACTATTAATTATAAAAAATAATTATATTAAAATGTGGGAGGAAGTATTTGTCATTTTTAGTTACATTTAAATATAAATATACATATATATATAACAAGAAGCTGAGCTGGTTCAGGTGTAGATAGGCGCGGGAGAACTTCAAAGTTAAAGAGCAATGAGTGGGAGCAGTGGGAAGGATGGGTGACCTACTGGGAAGTTTGTAAAAATTGCGAGTGGGTGATGGAGGCAACGGATGGGTAACCGAGGGCGACGGGGGACGGGTGGGGGACGGAGGTTGACGGAGTGTGACGGGTGTGTGACCGATTAAATAATAATAATTTATTTTACGATTTAATTTTTTTTTATTTTTTGGTAATTAGTGACGGATTTAAATCCGTCGCTAAAATCCGTCGGTAATTAGCGACGGATTTAAATCCGTCGGTAATTAGCGACGGATTTAAATCCGTCGCTAAAATCCGTCGGCAATTTCTGAAAAATCTGTCGCCAAATTTTTTGGTCTGTCGCCAAAAATTTAGCGACGAGGATTTTGCCGACGGATTGAATCCGTCGGGAAACGTTTTCCCGACGGATTGAATCCGTCGGGAAACGTTTTCCCGACGGATTGAATCCGTCGGGAAACGTTTTCCCGACGGATTGAATCCGTCGGGAAACGTTTTCCCGACGGATTTCATGCTTTTAGCGACGGAAAAATCCGTCGCTAAAAGCAAACATTTTAGTAGTGTTTATACCTATAAAATATAAAAAAACGAATTCGTATATAAGCAAGTATGAGTAAAAAATATAGACAAGTGAAAAAAATAATAGTAAAAATGTGCATGTTAAAGCAATCATAAGCTACATTACACATTAAAAACATTGCCAAACAATTCACGAAATACATACCGGTAGAACCATTTAGTTCTTTATAAGTTGAAAACATTCTAAGTCAAGTTTAGTAGCTAAAAATAAATATATCAATATAAAAAGTAATAATATAAATCATAATAAAAAAATTCTCATATAAAAATCCAACCGTTTAAATAAATTAAAGACTAATAAGCTGAAAAGTTATCGATCTTTACATTTTTTGGAATGCACCCTGACATAAGTCAACTTCAATCCGACGTTGTTCTATTGTTTTCAATTTTACACTGAAATATTAAATTGAACTCCTTTTATTTGGATAACATTCAAAATAGACCTTTCACATTTATCAAATATTCCAAATATTCTTCGATGTTATAAATTGCACAACAAACCATCTTTCCCACAAAACAAAAGACAAATATTAAAAAAATAATTTAATTAACGAAAGACCTCCGACTCCGTCGCCGCCTTCCTCAGACCTGCCACCCGCCCTCAGACCTACCGTCGTCTTTCATAGAAGACGAGCAAGGTCTGCTCGTTTTTTCATGGAAGGACGAGATCTTCTCCATAGAGAAGACGAACGGTTCGTCTTGTTCATTAGACGGCGGCGGTTCGTGAATCAGAGGAGTATTATAGGCAGCGGCAGATCGTGAGTCCGAGAAAGGCGTTAGTGGATTCGGAGAATATCAATTTACAAAGGTAAATAATTTAACAGAATTCTTCAAATTATATATTTATCTAATTAATTTTTATTTATTTAGAATTTATTAGAAATTTTTTAAGTTAAAGGACTTGTTTGAATTTGTCCAAATAAAAAAAAATTGATATAGCCCTTAAATTGAGTTGTTTTGAATATTTTCATCCTTATAATAATTATATAATCTAATTTTTTCAATTTAGGATGCTATTGAAAGACAAAAATATGAAATAGGGTAAAATTGATCGTTTTACTAGATCGAGGTCTCTATTGAAAAAAACAATAAAGGTCGGTAGTCTTTCAGCCTATTAGCCTAAAAAAGTGAAATGTTAGGATTTGTTAAATGTAATCTAAAAACTGAAAAACATAAAAAAAAAAATACTTATAGTTTTTAAGCTTCTACAAGCGTTTCATCTATAATGGGTGATAATATTCAAACTACTTCCACTTAATTTTATTAAAGAACCAAAAATTATATTTAGAATTGTTTTTGGACATGATTACAAATTTTTCGGTTATTAATATTATCAATTTACCAGTTATACCAACCACTTGTTGCATTACAATAGAAACTATGTCTTCTCGTCTTACACCCTAGAACAACCCGTTTAACCCGTGATGTTGAAAGCCGATCTCACAAACCTTCCGCTATTGATATACCTCATGTGAAGTAGCATCACTCACAGCCTAGTACATCGACTATTTGTACTCATGATTTAAGAAATCCGTCAAAGTACTATTTTATTGTGAGAGTTTAGGCCGGTTACTGCTATACTCTTAACTCACTTCATATATCCAGTTTAGTTCAGTACCCTATGAGAATATATCTAGTAATAATTATAATTGAGGCATTTCAAAGTAAAAGTTCAAATCCATCAACACCACAAAAATTCAAGACTTGAAATCCAATTTCCAAAAAAATTTATTTATACTGTTTTTCATCTCCAACTTAGTACGCATCAATATGTTTTAGCCATTTAAAATACCACGTAAAATTATTATATTACCTAATAGAAATACTTTAGTATAATTATAGATAATTGGTGGGTCCAGTTAATGAATCGAAAATCATAAGCTGGAATTTTTGTCAAGCACGTTATAAAGCATGTGACAGCCTAATTTATAATTGTTAAAAGAAAATTTGTCCACCTTTAGACAGTTGAGCATGACATGTTCTCAGAGCAAGGGCGGCATCAGGCATGTGATTCAAACTTCTGTCTTCATTTCAAATGCAAACCTCCCAATTATTCTCCTTTGACGCCTTTTCATTTTTATTTTCATTTTGTTTAAATTGACTTGATGACAAAAAAAAAATTAGAGACATTGAACACTCAATTGCTTGCCTTAATTTTAGAGATATTTTGCAAGAAACATCATCATCATTCGACCTAGAATAAGAAATTTTTGTCTCCAATTCACACAAAAATAGCTAAATTTGAATTATTTGAGCTCCGTGCATGATTCAAGAGCAATTTAATAAAGAATAACTAGCTCCAGAGCATTCGAGTCCCGTAAATATCCTTTGCTCATAGCTAAACTACCTCCGGGTACGGATGATACAATACAAGTTGAGAATTGCATAAACCCTTTGCTCGTAGCTAAACTACCTCCAGATGCGGATGATACAATACAACTTGAAAGCGCATTCGGCATTTCATCAATAAAAATCAGTTCGACACAGCATAGTAATAAATACATATCAGAATTTGAATCATAGACAGTTATCGCAGGGTTGTTAATAAGTGAAACAGCCTTCGGCCTTCACCGTGTTAAAAACAAACAACTGTAAGCAAAAGAGAAGGCAAGTTTCAACAGCATCACATCACATGCACAGGACAAACCATAAAGAGATGATGCTGATGAGATACTTGTTTTTATCCATATGACAGACTGCCAAAATGTACAAATGTGCTGCCCATTTTCATTTCTCTACATTACAAATCAATTTTTTACCATAATCAACATATGGGGTTGTTCTTAAAGATCATGTAACAAAGCAGTCCTTCAACCATTTACGCCTCGTATCTTCCTTCATCTACACACCGTTCATTCCGTTAGTATCAGCATGGACTCCGTTGGCATCTTCTAGCGTCTTCCCATTTACTTGAGTTCTCTGCCTCTGGAGAAGATAACAAATAAGGATCAAAATCAAATATTATCGGAAAAGTGTTTGTCGTCGAAGCAAGTAGATTTGACGGATAACCATACCCGATCAGAAGGATCGACTGAATTCCCATTCAAGAGCTTGTGATTCTCTTCTTTGTTCTTGACGTCCTTCTCTTTGGTACTCAATGGTAATAACAGAGACGCAGCTCCATTGGTCCGATCAGGTAGCTCTGTTCATTTTCCATTTCAATGTCAGTTTCTAACTCATATGAAGCACAAGAAAAATAAAGAAAAAAGAACATCAAGATGATTCTCACCTGGTAATTTCTTGTCTATAAAAAATACCACTAGGTTAACAGTATACCTGCAGAAGCATAAAATATTGAACTAAATCAAGAATCTGAATAAATTCTCTCATCGACAAACAAACACAAAAATGAATAATTACGTACCATGCGACAACAACGTCAACTGTATAATGTTTGCGGGAGGCAATGATTAGAATGCTCTGAAACACGGCAAAGACCCAGCCTAATTGCTTTATGAACCTACAAAGACAATTTGAAATTAGTCAATCCAGTAAGCAGGAATCTGATCCAGATGAAAGATTAAAGGTCAAAAGGGAAAAGGATAGCAACGCAAGTCAACTCTAACATACGAAAAAAGAGAAACACAAGGTAGAACAGCTAATGTATTTGTTTGTTATTTTTCCGGACAGATCCCACTTACTGCACTCGTGCACATTAGATTTCTTCCCCGCAATGTACAAATGATAATTTCTTTCTTATGAAATCACAACAGTTCTTTTTATTTTTACTTCTATTGTTTTTGGAGCAAGAACATGATATAAAAAAAAGCCATATCTTACCTTACTGAGCCATACTTCTGATATGTGAGAACAAACACCAAGGTAAATATCATGTGCGATGAAAAAATCAAATCACCGCAACCAAATACCACCCCTCGAGGAACTGCATGTTCAAAAATGAGAAATTAGCACAGAAAACTATTGAGGAAGCATAATAAAGGACAAAAATAAAAATATAAGCAACCTACAATTAATTAAAAGTACTTCAATAACACTCTCAGGACGTGGCAGCCTAGCAAGTTTGGAGCCCTGCAAGAATGCAAAAGGAAATACCAAGTTATATTATAGCTTTTGTATTTTAAGTTTAAGAGCCTATTTTTTTGGAACGAAGTTTAGGATCCTAATTAGTTTTTGGAACAAAGTTTCAGATCCTACTTTACAAATTTTACATAAAGAAACAGTAGCAGTTGTAACATCAACTAAACTAAACTAAACAGCTCCCTGCTGCACCGTACCTCGCGGCAGTGGTAATTCGGACCTGGAAGCTGGGTAGAATAGAATGTGATTACCCGAAGAAATTGAGAAGCCTGGAGCAGAAAACCAAAGAAACAATCAGATACTTCAATACAAGTTTTTCCAAATAGAAATGCAGAAATGAGGCAGCAATCGAAACATGAGCCGCACTTCTGATTAATGTTTCTCACTCTAACAATCTGTGCACATGTGTGCTTGCTGTTTTCAGCTCTAATCCCCATATACAGCTGAATAAATATCATCCCGTTTCCGATCTTATCAAGGCAAGATCAACATTTATAAATGGTGAAATGCATTGCCACTTACAACTAAAAATGCTAGAATCCTGCACCAAATTAGAACTGTGTAGAACTTTTTGCTCTTGCAGATGAAAGGATGGAAAGTCCACTGCAACAGAATATACCCAATATTTATTAGAATAAGTAGGATACTTAAGAGATTTCAAAAACAGATCATGGACATAGTGAAAAACATTAGCAAGAACATTTATGACACGGACTAGCAATTTATAAAAGTAGTCAATCTTTTAAAATCATTCGCATTATCTTAGTTGTAATCTAACTAATTTAACAATCTACTTCGTCAAAGTTGTTTTCCCAAATGCAGCAGAAATTAACTTCCTAAGATTTTGTATGATTCTGTGAAAGTAAAAGTTCAATTCAAATCTCATTCTTGAAGTTTGTTTCGTGCTACAAAAGTATGTTGTCCTGATAATTGTGCATTTCGTGAAACAGTAGAACATGTAAAACTTCACTTGTATTTAGTTATAAACAAGACGTGCGACATCAGCAATCCTGACACCAAAAGATGGTAACAACAATAACCAATCAGAAGTGACTTATTTTTAAGAGAAAAACATGCACAAATAAATACAGTTAGAGGAAGAGAGAGAAAATGAGACGATCCAGCAAAATAAAATTAACAAGGGCGGAAATTTGTGAAGAACCTTACCAATACAAAAGCTAGGAAGACACAGCTGAACACTGTCTCACTGATGTAGCCTTTCTCTTGCCCAAGTTCCTAAAATAGATATCAGAGTTAGATACAAAAAAGAAAACTATTTCAACTGAACGTATAACAGATGCTGTCAATAGACACAAACCGGAAGGAGAAAGAACCCTGCGTCCTGCAATGTTGGTGCCGGCCTGTGTAGATAATGAACTCCTCTTGCAGCCAAACCATGTATATACTGCAATAAAGAAACAAAAATAAGATGAGCCAAAGTGGAATACAATAATACTGATGGTTATCTGTAAGAATAAGATTGAGAATAACAGTGAAAAACTAAACAAAATCATAAAAGGAAAGCCCATTTAAATAAATAAAATAATATGAAATCACTTGAAGATAACACAGATGGAACATCTATCCCCAGAAAAGCGTATAAATCGCAAATTACAAATGGAAGACACACCAAACAAATAAAAAAACTCTAAAACTCTTATATGGAAGGTGATCATTCCCAGTTATCGGCGCAATCTTCTTACAGATCACCCGAGTAAACAAAAACAAGCACCAAAAACATTGTGGGAACTCAAAATAGCATACGAAACAAGCACCAAATTGTTAACAACGCCAAGAAATAAAAACTTCTTTCAAAGTTAAAGTTTCATTTACCCAATATAAATTTGATAGGGACTTTCAACTCATGCTAAATTTTGACAAGTTTTGTCACAAAATCAGACCATGTAGGGAACAGTGACTCAAACCTCCCACCAGAATCAACACTTTTTATCAAAACAAACCGTAAAGCAAGTCACATCACAGCCTTGAATAGAAGTTAAAGTCAAGTAAACAATGAGAAAACAAAGCACTCCAACTAAACACAAATTCAATAGCTGAAATGAAGCCAAACCTGACAAATTAAACCAGCAAGAATATATTTCCAATTTTCAGCAAGAAGATTGATCTCTGTAGTAGCCTCTGCACAAATTCTCTTCCATAGCTTCAAAAACCACCCAAGAAACAAACTTTAGCATCAAATCAAAATACCCAAATCACCAAAAACAACATAAAACAAAACCCAATCAGTAATCAACTAACAAACAAGAATCAAATTAAAAAAAAAAACCTTAGAAGCCTCACGACCAATGTAAAACGACATATTATTATTATTATTATTATCGAAGTTGTAATTATTGTAGTTGTTGTCAGGTAACCAGAACTTCCATAGTACTTCAACACCCATGTTGTGTTACGGTCAACATCATCCAATTCAAATAATTTCTGCAGAATCACTCAAATTTTTTGTTTATTCTGATGATATTAAACAAAACCAAGAGAAACCCAGTTCGTATAAGCCGATCAAGAGGCGAAATCGACGAGGGAGATCTGTAATGAGCAAGAAAAAGAGATGAATTTCGAATTGTTGTAGAGAAGGGTTTAATTTGGACGATGGATTTGTGTTGGTTTAATGGGTTTGATTAGAATTGGAAAACGCGAGTTAGACACGGAGAGACGGTTGAGTTGGGAGAGGAGAAATATAAAGAGAGAAACTGATATTTGATGTTTGTGTGAATTTACTACGAAACTGCGAAACTTTTCATTTAAAATTCACTCCAAAACGTGGCTTCTCTTTTCTTTCTTTTTTTTCCTTTTATGGATTTTTATTACAATTTCATGCCTTAAGCCAACAATTACATACTCTCTCTAGAATAATTATACAACGCAACGATTGCGCCACGTCATTCGTGCAACAAACCAATGAGACGTTAGCTATGTGCAAATGTTTAATGATAAAAAAATAAACAATAAATAAAGATTCCATATCGCAAACGATTATTGGCTTGTTGTAAAAATGACATGGCACATCCGTTATGTGGAATAAACACTCCTCTCTTTATTTTTACTTTTTTTTATATATTAAAATATATATATATATATATATATATATATATATATATATAATTGAAGAGGGGGGAATATTTGTGGGAAACATTAAAATCCACGACATAACAGTACACTGCTTATACAATTTAAATTATAGTTCAATGGTATTGTATTATAATTTTTAGTTTTTTCAAAATTGAAAACTCATAAATTTAAAAAAATGAAAAAAATTAAAATCAAAACTGGCATTTGTCAAGATCTAAAATATTATATGAATTTTTTTAAAATAGTCTAAAACATGTCATTATTTCTAGGAAAATATCACCTTTGTATGCTCCATATTTTTTATTATACACTTAAAAATTTCCTTTTATGCACTTTTTATTGAAGATATATTAAAAAAGTATTAACAATATATCTTTGAGCTTGTATGTGCGGTGTATCTTTTGTACGTAGAAACAAAAAGATAGTAAATTATAAATAAAAATGAAATTTTTAGATTTAAATGTATTGTTAAAAATTAAGAAATAATTTGACCGTTTTTTCTATATTGTATACACATTAGATGTTTTTGCTTATTTTCATATTCATTCTAATCAAATTTATTCTCTTGAAAATAAAAAATAGACTTACTATTTATCAATTAAAGCTTATTAATTTTTATTTTTCAAAAGTGTTTTACATATTTTAAGAGCCTATAGTAGTTCAGTTAGACATATGTATGTCTTGCCATATAGTATGATTTTATATGCAAACTGGAATTAAAATACATTTATAATATAATTTAAAATTAAAAATAATTATAAAAAAACTGAAAAAATAATAATTTTATAGACTAAAAAAATTAAATTAAATAGAGTTTGGGTCTTGTCTTTTTTAAGTGCAAGTAGAGATGTGAAAAACAAAGTTCTATAAAGAGTTGGGATCCTTTTGATGGCAGGCCTTGGCCTGAAAGCTGCAACTTTTGGCCACTTCCTATAACCATTTTTGCACCTTCAACATCTTTTATTGTTATTAACAGTAATTTTTGGATAACAAACTTTTCAAATGAGTACACATTTTTTATTGTTTATAAAAGGTGCAAATATGCCCTCCGTGTTTATGACAAGAAACAATCATGCCCTTTATGTATTTTTAGGTGTTAAAATATGCCTAATGTTGTTGAATTGGCTCAATTAAGCTCTCCATTATATATAGTGTTTCTTTAACAGATATTTGACAAAAGAATTGGACATAAAGGTGATTATTGCAAAACACATTTTCTCATACGTATTATATCAACACAAATAGGGCGCAAAGAGATTACCACTTTCATCATTTTCCACTAATTCAACAAACTTGAATGACTAAAATACATGATAAATTGATGAAATAATAGTAGGTTTAGTAGTTGCAATAAATATAAGGACAAGGAAAAAAAAAAGTAATTGGTAACTATTAAAGAAATTATAAAATTAATACCCTCTCCATCTCACTAAATAAAAAAATTTATTTTTAAAAATTTTAAAAATTAACTAATTATTGATGGATACCGAATCCTACAGTAAATATAATGGAGCCGAGTCACGGGAGATCCACTCTCAGATGATACCGGACTCTCCCTGAAGATCCGAAGATATGGAAGAGACGCCGAATCCCTTAAGATTCGGTGATATGCTAATGAAGACCGAATCCCACATGATCCGCACAAAGCGCGTTAGGTCCGGGATTCGGGTAATCGAACAAGAATGGAAGTATTGTCCTATTCGGACACAAACACTATATATGTAAGGATAAGCTCTACTTTGGAAAGATAAGACTATTTAGGAAGACGTTCCTAAATAGGACTCTTGTCAGATTAAGGTAGATCACGACAAATCAGGAGAATCCCTACGATATCGCCGAATCCCTACAAAGTAGGATTCACCTGCCTAATACAACTCTACTAGGTATATTCGACTACTATAAAAGGAGCACGAGTTATGACTAGAATCACAATTACATTCATATACACAAAACGCTGCTCAAACCTCTAAACTGACTTTAGCATCGGAGAGTTAATCGGACAACCACCGTCCGGTTAGCTTCTACCCTGTTTTGCAGGTCTTACTCACCGGTTCAGAAGGCAGACTCCATCAATTGGCGCCGTCTGTGGGAATTAAACTGTTATAATATTTTTGTACAAATTTTTAAAATTTAATCAATATGAATTATTAATTTAATTATATGAACTATATATTTAAAGGTTCTGATTATATTTTTACTCGTGATTGATTTATTAGTACACTGACAAAAAAAACAAGTACATTAACATATACTAATGATTAGTAGCTCAAATTGTATAGATGTTGTCGGTATTCTACTAAGAATATGAAATACGAACACATCTTTTTTCAATTATCTATATCTATACTATATATAAAAGTACGGATGGGGGGGACAGGCAAATTTACTGAACAATCCTTTTCAATTTACTACTAAATAAAGGTTTTATAGTCATTAACTAATTAGTTATTTAATTAATCACTATTGTAATTAAAGTCCTAATTAGAATAGGTAGCTAAATTATCTTCAATTGAATAGGTAGCTAAATTATTTGGAAACAATTTAGTTATAAAATACTGTATTTGGTCAATATATTATTATGTAAATTTCTATCTTATTATTTTTAAAGATATTATTAATAAATTTAAGTTAATTATGGTTATTATGGTTATTATAAAAACAAAAGAAAATAAATTCAGTATGGAAAAAAATTTAATACCGAATATATTATATTTACTTTTACAAAATTTCTTAACTATTTAATAATAATTATAAATAAAAAAATTGATATAATTATAATAAATTTACTAATATATTCATTGAAAAATTACGTTACGAGCCACGTGCATAGCACGTAATGCGAAACTAGTTGAAAAAAAAGTACATTGACATATCATAAACTATATGAAAAATTATACAATACAACCGTTGCGCCAATATCATTTATACAACCAATGAATAATGTGTTAGGCATGTGGAAAATTAAATGATAAAAAATAAACATAATTACAAGATTTTCTATCGCAAATACTCATCGACTTGTTGTAAAAATGATGTGGCGCAACGGTTGTATGGGACAAACCTTCTGTTTTACCACTATTTGACTCGTGCACACATATTTTAACATGGAGACAGTTATCAATATTGACGGAAAAATTATACAGTACAACTGTTGCGCCATGTTCATTATTCTATTGTAATGAAATCATCTTCATAAAGCGCTAGAATATCTTAACATTGCAATAAAATCACAGCCAGATCTCCATAGTTCATTTTTTTATTCCTCTTTTTTACTGTATTACCCACGGTGTATGTTAAATTTCTCTTAAATATTTTATCAAACAACTTTTTAACCTCTAATTTAGTTTCTTTTCATAAAATGTGAATTAAGTCCGCTTATAAGCTAATAAATTGTTTAACGTTAATGTTTATAGCAAGTGAATTGTGGTCCAGTTGGCACACTCACGTTTGCATTTCGTAGAAAGGTAGGAATTCGACCCTCCCTCTGTCAGTTGTGGGCTGTTTATTAACATAAATTAACCTTGTTAACTTCCGCTAACAATAAGAGTAAGTATATCTTTGTTAAAAGAACATTAATATGTAGGCCGCACCAAAAATCACCAATTTTCGCGTGTTTTTGATATTTAACATAATCTTTTTTTCTTGACATAAAAAATCATCAACTTTAATTTTTTTTGCGTATTCGTCCACATAACCGTTTTCTTTGAATAATTAAGCGCCAAACGACGCTGTTTTAGCGCAAAACGGAGTCATTTTACATTCAAAACGGCGATTTTTCACATTCTGTGGACAAATACGCTAAAAATGAAAGTTGGTGATTTTTTATGCTAAAAAAATATTAAATATTAAAAACACACGAAAATTGGTGTTTTTTTATGCAATTAGATCTAATTTTTTTATGCATTTAAACCTAATTTTTTTATAGAATTATGTTAAATATTAAAGACACGAAAAAATTGATAATTGCTTTTTTTAGATAAAGATAAAGTGTAAAATTCTATTAAAACGGGGAAATACGTGAATTAAGTCGACATAATTAGTTGAAGCATGCTTTTAAGTTTTAAGATTAGAGTGGTGAGTGACAAAGGATAATGAAAATAAAAAGAAAATGTTAAATAAGATAGAATTTGATTTTAAAAAAAAGAGATTAGGAAGAAGAATTGGCAGAATAGTCACGGGTGGGCTCGGTTGACGAGGATAAGGGAGTCTTCTTTGGTGGTGAGAGTATTCAAAATTTGAAAACAAACATCTCTCTCTCATAATTACAGTATAATCCAACTATTATGCCATGTGACCTCAATTGCTCTTTTCCACAAAATCAGAACAATACTACTTTTCTTTTTTAATTTTAGCTTTTCTATGACCTGGATTGATGCATGTCTGTCGACAGATTCAAAAAAAAATATAGATCAAATTATTTTAAAACCCCTCGCGTTTATCATAATTCATAATTTGATATTTTTTATTTAAAAATTAAATAAATTGGTACTTTAATTTTAATTTAATAAAACATAATGTCCTTCTGTTAAATATAAATACCAAATTATTAACGGAATAAAACGTGAGTTATCCAATCGTTTACAATTCGTTTAAAAATGAGATGATAAATTATTAAAATAATTAAAAGTGAGGAAACAAATCGTTTACATAATTAAAACTGATGTGTCAAATCGTTTGAAATTAAATATCAAATCATTAACAGAACTAACTAAAGGGCCTTATAGTTTAAAAAATTAAAATTTTAATACCAAATCATTTGATTTTTAAACAAGGATATAAGACTGTGAATTATAACAAACGTGAAGGGCCTTAAAATAATTTGCTCAAAAATAAAATCGGACTGTTCAGTCAAACTGGTTGAACCAAAAACCGACCACGTGTCCAATAAAATAGGAAAAATGTTATTATTTATATTTTTGTTTAGTATAAATATTAACCTGCAAACTAGGTGGTGACTCTGTATGATTTTTCAAACTTCATTTTTCTCAAATTAAATATTTCTCATGCACTTTCTAGTCGCACATTTTATAGTTGTTAAAAGTGAACATACTATTAGAAACAAGAATAGATGAGCCCCACGAGGTCTGACACAGCCAAAAGGGTGTTAGGGCAGACAACTTTTTCATTAAACTATTCGATTCACCAACCAAAAAACTAAATGCTTCAATGAGGGGACAAACCAGAGTCAAAAGGCATGAGGCCTTTACATAACTGGAATTCGTGAGCAATAAGGTCAATTCCATCAGAAAACAGAAAATAAGGCAAATTTTTGCATATTCATAAGCACAAAATCCAAAAGGCACAGAATTTGAGGGGAATCAGGTCACTGATATCATAATCTAGAGGCATCAATCTGCCGATCCCAGAATCCAGAGGCATCAAACTGCCACCATCAAAAATTCAAAAGCATCAGGCCGCCACCACAAAAAACAAGGGGCATTAGACCGTCACCACCAGAGTCAGAAAGCGTTAGGTCACTATCAAACATAATCTGAGTGGCAACAAGCCATTACAGATTAGAATCCAGAGACGACACAACCAACTTTATCAAAAGACGAAAAATTGGGCAAATTTTTGCAAAATCAGATAAAGCATCCAAAATGCAAGACAACTAGAGAGTTCATCAAGAAGTACATCCAGACATACATCACATCATCTGAAAAGTAACAATCGAAGTCCAAGGATACCAATAAGATGTCCAAAACATCATATCAAAGGCATACTAAGGAGTCCAAACTAAAATCGGAGTCCCAATCATGAACCAGAAGCTTTGTATCTCCACCATTGCTCTCGAATAGCATATCCTCATCACAACTGAGATCCTCAACGTCACCTCGATCAAAGCGTGCGCCGCCATATAGAGAACAAACGTTCCATGACAATTGGGGCCCCCAAATCCTCGCCCGCCAGAAGATCACCAGCTCCGCCACTAGATGATCCAAGACCAATTTTGCCACCAGATGGCCCAAGACTAGCCCATTACAATTGGCCCTCCAGATCTTTAACATGAAGTTGTAGAAGTCAAAATAACAGTCAGAATTATAGTTGCATGCATACATGTATACATGTTAGAATATAGCATAAGCACGATGCATATTTACCCTTATCTATGCTAATACATCGCACAACTAATTCTGCCTGAAAGGCCATATCAGTCAGCTGAGAAGCCTCAATTCTCGGCACCTACAAACTAGAAATAAATAATCAAACAAGGAGGGTAGACGATTTCCAAAAGAAGTAAAAGCGCAAGCTTGTAGAGTAAACTCCTATGAGTACTACCCGGGGGGCGAGGAAGGAAACTCGACGTATCCATTAGGAAGGGAACCCTAAGCATGCCCAAAAGCGTTCTGGTAATGAGCATGGCCCTCCGGCATTTGACACATTGAACCTGAAATAAGCCTAGATGAACTAGCAATTGCCGGCGATCAACTGCCATTTGTTCATAGGGCCATTCAAAAATGATCGTTGAGGTCTTCAATAAATCTCTTGGTCGCGCCCGTGAAGCCTTTGAGTCGTGCCCGCGACGCATGATCAGAATCCAAAGGTTTTCCAAAATTGTTGGTCGAGCCAGTGAAGTACTGTCTTCGCGTCCGCGACTTCCTAATGGTAGAGGGCACAAAACGTACTGGATTGCATGAATTTTAAATTTTTTGATTCTCGCTAGAAGACTCTGAATTGACCTACGATGGTTTTAATAGGTTCCTACACACTAATAAACAATATTATAACCTTTAGATTGATTGTCAAAGTTCAAATTAGAGAGATTAAAAGGACTTAGTCCAACACTTCTTTGTAATTTTGCTATATACACTTGTAATATTGTTCATTTGAGTTGCATTTACCGTTGTTTATGAGTGATTGGCATGTTTCGAAGATCTAAAGTTTTGTGAATTGAGCATCTACTGATTTTATTTGAGTAGTCTTGGTGTTGTGGTTTATGTGATGGCACTAGGCATTGTTACTTAATTTTTATTCTCACTTGGTTGTTTATTTTTAAAGTGATTTTTTGTTGATTCATTATTTGAGGGGTCTGTATATTTTTTCCTTTCTTTGAGTTTTGGCATGACTTTTTAGATGGTATTGTGGCATTACTTTTGTTCTTGTTTGAGAACAAGTAAGGCTTAAGTGTGAGGATGTTTGATAGGAATAGAAATACTTCTATTTTCTAAGTATATTTCGGTCTTTCTATTGTACGTTTATCAATAAAATTAAACTTATTTTGGCTTTTATGGTTGTGCATGAGTATTTTAGGTGTGGCATGGAAACTGATGAATTTTGAACTTAATGGAGCAGTATTAAGTGTGCATCAAGAATCAGAGAGCATCAGGATGAAAATTGTCACGACCCGATTCTCGGCATCGAGACCGGCGCTAGGGAATGGGAGTGGTTGCTCCGAAACCCGTAGCAAGCCTTAAAATACATTAAAAATCACTTAAAATCTTTCACGGAATTCAAATCATTTTCGAACATTTTAAAATCGCAGTTTAAAACGTTCTTATAAAAATTACCATTTAAAACATGCACATAATTTTCTCTTTAATTATTGCATTTTAGTTTTAAAACCATTTCTCTATGGTTTATCATGCATCTCATGTGCATACCATTTTACTATGGTAATTACTGCATTTCACTATGCAGGCCATTTCTCTAATGGACTTAACTGCATTTCACTATACAGATGCGTTCGTCGCATTTTATTCAAGTGCAGTCGCTCGGACTTCGCACAGCATTCACACATTACATATTATCAGAGTTTAAGCGTTATAATAAAATATAAAGCATAAATAAGTCCAACGACTACTAAGGTATCACCGTTCATTATTCTAGCTACTGCAACTCTAGACACATAAAGGAAAGTCATTCTCACTTTATTCAAGCCAGGGATTTCCGGAACAAGAAATTGGAAATCCACACCTCAAACTACTCGCCTGTAAAAATATTAAATTCAACGGGGTCAGTTATAAAAACTGGTGTATGCGTACAACATGTATTAATAAACATTAATATGAAAGCAATGCATTCCAGATTACCGATTCATATGAAACCCTAAACCATGATTCATGTTCCTATATGCTTTCAACACAGGAAACATAAATATTCCATTTTTTTTCATTCCATTCGGGTTAACCTTTTATTTTTCTTTGGCCGTATTTATTTTCTCTTTTTGTACTTTTAGCCAGTCAAATCCGATTACTCTTATTTTACGTATTTGAAAGTCCCAGACTCTTCTTACAATACAACGGATTTCGGCAGTACATAAATATTGTCGCCAATTTCACTTTTTTTAATAAAAGGTTCAACCTCTCAGATCTCGGCAGTTTGCTGACTGCCTTTGGTCGTCTATATTCCGTTGCCTCTGAAGATCTGTTTCCATATGTCTAGGCCGTCGCCTGACTTCCAGACCGTCGTCCAGATTTCCACATACCGTTTTCACATGCAACACATTCTAAATGCAATACCGGTGATCACACAGCACTATTGCCGCCCAATAGTAAGCATGTTTCAATGAATCTAAATCGGTTTCAAAACTATGTATAATAGTTCATGCGATTTAAATTCAAAATAAAATAAAGCATTTGCAAATCATGTAAAGCAGTTCGCAATATTTTTAATACTAATATTTAGCAGTATAAGTTGTAAACACACTCACAGTACTCGCTTATTCCAAATATAAAAATATCACCCGTCGAATATTCAAAACCTTTGCTCGCCGGTTTCCGCGACAAAACTCGCTGTATCTAATTTAGAGATTAAACATTAATAAATGTAATAACTCTAAATTCTAGGATATACTCTAGACCGACTCAACCAAATAAACCACATAATCACAAACCAAATTTGATTCCGACTATCTATTTCCGCGTCATCGTATTTCTATACGATACACCACATAGTTTATTTAATTCCATAAATAAACATAGAATTATAACTTCATATAATTCTAACACACATTCAATTCACATAATTTTCTAAAAATACACTTTTAGAAAATCTCAACAAACATACCACAATTCACAAATAACCAAAAATATTTTTCCGTAAAATATTTTTGACCCGGGGCTCGGCCCCCCTTATTTTCTGCCAAAAACATTTCGGCACTAACTGCTGCCAACTGAGTTTAGGACTGAGCCAACATGCTCTATCCCCTCTACTCATACTTCGGTCACCGTATTCCGGTGGTTTTGGCCGGAAAACTCGAAAACGCTAAAAACGCTTAAAAATTCATTTTAAGCCATTTTAACACCAAAATTCACCAAAATTATTTTTGAACAGATTTTTAATCTCATCTTTCTAAAAAACAGCAGCCCATAATTTTTAAAATAATATTTTCCATTATTTTAACCATTAAAACCGAAATATCAATTAATAATCAAAACCGATTATTAATCCGTCAAAACACTACACAAAAATCATTTGAATTCCACAAATAATTATCAAACATATTTCATAAATTTTTCATAAATATTTTCTGCACAGAATTTAAAAATGACACAAATACCCTTTTTAAACAATTTTAGCCGAATAGAGTTATTAAAATCAAAACCCGATTATTAAACCGCTAAAAATTCACCATTATACATTTAATTAACATCAACCACAAATATAACTCATCCATAAATAAAATTATTTCCAGAAATTAAAAATCCCTTTATTTACCATTTTTAAGCTATTTTTAAGCTTTAAAACAATTAAAAATCGAAACCCAACTAATTAAATTAACACCCGAATTAATTAACATTTTTAATCCACAAAAATTTCACTTTAAAGCATATATAAATATCATCATTTAGATCAGCCCAGAAATTTAAATAAATAATTTAATTTTCACGGAAAAATTATTTAAAACCGAAACCCATATAAACAATTACTAAAACTAGTTAATTATCCATCAAACATCACATTTAAACCATCTTATGCATGTTTCTAACACTTAACCAACATCAGCAACTAAAAGTAAGGTTTTGAGCTTGAAATTATACCTCAAACGAACATGCAAATACACCTTAACGATCTACACAATATTCCCGTCAATTTTCGTGAAGAAAGTTTTGAGAGAAAATGAAAGTATAAAGCTTGGTATTTGTGGTTATGGTGTATTCGGCACCCACAAAAATGGAGAAAACAATTGAAGACTTGGACACCAAGTTTAAGTAGAGGAAATATCTAGATATTGAATCATGTTTCAATTATTTACAAGTTTGCCATTATGGCATTCTTGTAAATAATTCGAACTCTAGGGGCAAAATAAATTTAACTTTCTCAAATACTCAAAAACATTAAAACATAACATATGGGCGGGATTAAAATATTTTTGGGCCTTTAAAAATATTTAAAATAATTATTTTGACGGTTTTTAGTGAAAATCGCAAAATTCACTTTTAACACGTAAAATTGCCAAAAAATCACATTCAAGGCAAACACACAACAAATCACATTTTCACACTTATAAATTCATCACGTGAATTTATTCACTATTTTCGAGGTCCTAATTAATTAAAATTGGACACTAGCGAAAATAAACACTAATAATTCTACGGGGTATTACATTCACCCCTCCTTATAAGAAATTCGTCCTCGAATTTCAAAACAAATTATTACCTTGAGCAAACAAGTGGGGATATCGTTTCCGCATATCCGCCTCTATTTCCCATGTACATTCCTTGATTGTACGGCTCCTCCAGAGCACTTTTACCATAGGTATCTCCTTACTACGGAGTTTCCTAATCTGGGTATCCACAATTTCTACGGGTTCCTCCTCATAAGATAGTTCCTCGTCTATCTCAACCTCCTGAGGTTGAATAAGTCTATGAGGGTCAGGAATATACTTCCTAAGCATCGACACGTGAAACACTAGATGTACTTGCGACATCTCAGACGGTAATGCTAACTTATAAGCTACCGCTCCTATTCGCTCAATAACCTCATAAGGTCCTGCATATCTCGGCGCTAGCTTTCCTTTCTTTCCAAATCGGATTACACCTTTCATAGGTGATATTTTAAGAAACACAAAATCTCCGACTTGAAATTCTATATCCTTTCTTCTCACATCAGCATAGCTCTTTTGCCGACTAAATGCAGTTTCTAAACGTTGCTTAATCAACGGCACTTTCTCAGACGTAATCTGAACAATTTCAGCTCCTGTCAACTTTCTTTCTCCAACTTCCTCCCAACAAATTGGAGATCTACACTTACGTCCATACAACGTCTCATACGGTGCCATTTCGATACTGGAATGATAACTATTGTTATATGAGAACTCTACTAACGGTAGATACTCATCCCAATGGCCTCCGAAATCTAAAACACACATTCTTAACATATCCTCCAAAGTCTGGATGGTCCTTTCAGACTGTCCATCTGTTTGGGGATGAAACGCTGTACTAAAATCTAAACGCGTTCCTAAAGCCTCTTGCAGACTTTGCCAAAATCGGGATGTAATAACTGATCCTCGATCTGATACAATTGACACAGGAACTCCATGTAAACTGACTACTTTGTCAATATAAATCTGTGCCAACTTTGCTGCCGTATAGGTAACCTTGATCGGAATGAAATGAGCCGACTTTGTCATTCGATCAACGATAACCCATATCGAATCAAAACCATGTTGCGACTTAGGCAATCCAACGACAAAATCCATGGTTACTCTTTCCCATTTCCATTCTGGTATTGGCAATTGTTGCAAAAATCCAAATGGTCTCTGATGTTCCAACTTCACTTGTTGGCATATCGGACACTTAGCAACAAATTCTGCTATATCTCTTTTCATACCATTCCACCAATACATCTCCTTAACATCGTGATACATCTTGGTAGAACCAGGATGAACACTATACTTAGATCCATGTGCCTCCATCATAATTCTCTGTTTCAATTCCTCTACATTTGGTACACATACCCTTGTACCAAATTTCAGAATACCACCTTTCAAATTATACTCAGAGTTCATTCCCTTTTTAACTTCTGCAATAACATGCTTTAGTTGAGGATCCGTTGTCTGAAGTTCCTTAATCTGATCATTCAATGTAGGTTTAATCGTCATTTGAGCTAACAAACTCCCCAAATACGAAACCTCTAATTGAACTCCTTGATCCAACAACGAATGCACTTCTCTAATCATTGGTCTCTTCTCAACTAAAGTAACATGAGCTAAACTTCCTGCTGATTTTCTGCTCAACGCATCAGCTACTACGTTAGCTTTGCCAGGATGATACTGTATCGTACAGTCATAATCCTTTAGCTATTCCATCCACCTCCTCTGCCTGAGATTTAACTCTCTCTGATCAAATATGTATTTCAGACTCTTGTGATCAGTGAATATTTCGCATTTTGCTCCATATAGGTAATGTCTCCAAATCTTTAATGCGAATATTACCGCTGCTAATTCTAGATCATGGGTTGGATAATTAACTTCATGCTTTTTCAACTGGCGAGAAGCATAAGCTATAACTCGTCCATGTTGCATCAGTACACATCCAAACCCGATCCTAGAAGCATCACAATAGACTGTAGGTCCATCACTACCTTCTGGTAATGCCAGAACTGGAGCTGTTGTCAAACACTCCTTCAGCTTCTGGAAACTCACTTCACATTGATCAGTCCAAATGAACTTCGCGTTCTTCTGAGTCAGCTTAGTTAATGGTGCAGACAACTTAGAAAAGTCTTGCACAAACCGTCTATAATAACCAGCTAAACCCAAGAAACTACGAATTTCTGTCACTGAACTTGGCCTTTTCCAATCCATCACAGCTTCAATCTTTTTAGGATCCACCTTAATCCCACTTTGAGATACTACATGTCCCAAAAATGCTACTTCTTCTAACCAAAACTCACACTTCGAGAATTTGGCATAAAGTTGATGATCTCTCAAAGTCTGTAACACAATCCTTAAGTGTTGCGCATGCTCCTCCTCTGTGCGCGAATAAATCAAGATATCATCTATGAACACTATCACGAATTGATCTAGAAACGGTTTAAAAATCCGATTCATCAAATCCATGAAAGCCGCTGGTGCATTTGTCAATCCAAATGACATCACCAAAAATTCATAATGATTGTATCTTGTTCTGAATGCAGTCTTTGGAATATCATCATTTCTGATCTTCAACTGATGATAACCAGACCTCAGATCAATCTTCAAAAAGTACCTCGCTCCTTGCAATTGATCGAATAAATCGTCAATTCTGGGTAAAGGATACTTATTCTTGATTGTGACCTTATTGAGTTGTCTGTAATCTATACAGAGTCTCATAGATCCATCCTTCTTCTTTACAAACAACACAAGTGCTCCCCAAGGTGAGACACTTGGTCGTATAAATCCACGATCAATCAATTCTTCTAATTGATCCTTCAACTCCTTTAGTTCTGCTGGTGCCATTCGATACGGAGGTATCGATATTGGACTTGTACCAGGAACTAGATCAATACAGAATTCAATTTCTCGATCTGGTGGTAATCCAGGTAACTCTTCTGGAAACACATCAGAATACTCCGACATTACTGGTACATCATTCACACTTCCAACTTCCTTCTGAATATCTCGTACCAGAGCTAAAAATCCTTGACATCCTTTACTTAACATCTTTCTCGCTTTCAAATCCGAGACTAAACTCTTTGGGGTTTCCAACTTCTCTCCCCGTATAGAGATGAGTTCAGTTCCAGGTGTATGGAACGTCACTATCTTCTCTCTACAATCCACATTCGCATAATGTCGCGACAACCAATCCATTTCTAGGATGACGTCGAATTCTAAAACATTAAGCAACAACAAATCCGCAAGCAATTCTCGCTCTCCAATTAACACAGGACACGACGGATAAACTACAGTAACGTCTATGCTTTCGCCTACAGGTGTAGCTACTAACAATGGGTTTTGCAAAATCACAGGTTGAATTCCTAATTTTAATGCAAAACTCGACGATACAAATGAATGCGTAGCACCGGGATCAAATAAAATTGATGCATCATGCGAAGATATTGAAAATATACCTTGCACTACCGCGTTCGACGCATTCGCCTCTTGAGGATTGATCGCAAAAACTCTAGCCTGCCCTCCGCTAGCAGTTGCTCCAGATCCTCGTCCGCCTGTGGTCCTTCCTCCACCACGATTACCAAAACCATATCCTCTTCCACGTTGTCCATTAAACACATTTTGGTTCTGTGCCTGCCCAGACACTGCAGGATATACAGGTCTAGGTTGTTGAAATACTGGTTGAACAACACTAGCACTTGAACCTTGTGGTCCAGACATAGGACATTCTCTTGAGAAATGACCCTGCTGTCCACACGTGTAACATCCTCTCGTCATAAAGCATACCCCAAAATTCTTCTTTCCACAAGTATTACATAGTGGTACTGTTCCTCCTGAACTTCGTCCACTAGAACTTGATCCAGACATACTAAACCTCCTATCTTTCTTTCCTTTCTTAAATCCTTTACGATATGGTCCAATGAACCTATTCGTATTCGAACTAGTAGTTCCTTCTCTTACAAGCTCACCAGTAACATTGATCTTTCCAAATTGGATCAAAGTACTTTCCATCTGACGTGCACTATCGATGATTTGCACCAAATCCTTCCTAACATCAGATAGCAATCCAATATATTCGGGTCCTAGCCCCTTAATAAACCTTGAATTCACCCTATCTCTATCCAACATCAGATCAGGTGTGAAACGACTCAACCTTGTGAACTCTGTCACATACTCTTGCACCGTCTTTCCTATCTTATTCAGATTCAACAACTTCTCTCGATGATTCTCCGTTACTGAAAACGGCAGAAAGAATTCCTTAAATCGAGTGACAAATTCATTCCAAGTCATCTCTCCCATACTTGGTTGAATATGCCTTTGAAACCAATCCTTCGCAGATCCTTTTACTGACATCTCCACCATCAGTATAGACTGTCTTTCACTAGCATTAAGACGTCTAGCATTCATCTCTACTTCATCTAAGAAATCTAATGCATCGTTCGATCCATCAAACTTCATGGGCTTGAGCCTCATGAAAGCCATAACGAGATCACGATCAACATTAGCACCAACTCTCTGCTGTTGGTAATCCAACTGCTCTCTGTGCATATTCTGCACTTCCACTTGATTCGTTTGCATGGCTGCTATGCCAGCTAAAAATTGTTCGAAATCAAAGCCCGGAATATTAAAATTTGGCCCACGGCCTCTACCACGACCTCGACCACGTCCACGTCCACGACCACGACCTTCGCCTGCTGCGGGTATCGCATCGTTATGAACGGACTCCTCATCATGAACATTCTCCTCTTGAACGTTTTCCTCATGCTGATCAGCCATTCTGATCAAAGCACGTCATCTATTAAAAATCTATCTAAACGTTCTAATCGTATACTATCAGGCTCTACTTACTCCTAACAAGCATACAGACTCGATCCTAGAGCACAGCTGGGAATATTTAAAAACAAATGATGACTTAACAAATGACATGACAGAAACTTATATGTTGCAGTAGACTCTATATATATATTGATTTCCTAGGTACACATTCCATACGGTATTTAACAATGATACAACCTTTATCACCTTTATCACTCCTTTCTCATATTAGTAATGGTTTAAGACTATAAACCATCACTTTGATATCAAACTCAATAATGGCCAACTTTTTGACCATTGCTCTGATACCAACTTTGTCACGACCCGATTCTCGGCATCGAGACCGGCGCTAGGGAATGGGAGTGGTTGCTCCGAAACCCGTAGCAAGCCTTAAAATACATTAAAAATCACTTAAAATTTTTCGCGGAATTCAAATCATTTTCGAACATTTTAAAATCGCAGTTTAAAACTGTTGAGCAAAAATCACAACTTGTAATAATCCGGAAGTCGGAATCGATCCCACGAGGAGTGAATCTAGAGCGATTGATGAGAATGAATTTTAGTTGCGATTCAATTCGTTTAGCGAAACTCGAATGGTGAAGTTCAAATAAGATTAACACTAAATAGGCACTAAACAATTAAACTAACAATTCAAGTAACTAAAATAAGAACAAGTTTAATCAATAAGTAAAAGATGTCTAGGGGTTGAAATCATTCCTAGGTCATGCATACATGGTAATGGATAAATTGGTATAAAGCAAGGGCCGAGTTGTGCCTAGCGCACCGTTCCCGCTCTCTCGAGCCTCTAAGAACGACAAAATCAATCATCAAGTAATCAATTAATGCCTAACTCACTCTCGTGATACTAAACAAAACCAATTACCCAACATCAATTAATCAACAAACTCAAGGTCACCTAAATCCTAATCCACTCTCGTGGTATTACAATCTAGGCTTATAATTCCAAAGTCTATTCACCTAACCATTTCTCAATGAGTCAAGCAAACACTAAATCATGCATTAGATAGCTAGGCTAACACAAGCATTAGGAACTAGAATTAGAACAAGCATTTAACCAATCACCATACCATTTAACATAACAAGAAGGAAATCATCTCAACCCCCAAACATGGGGGATTAGTTACACATTTCAAGAGCTAAATCAACAAAATGATAAATGGAAGACATGGGTAAAGAGTACTTACAATAAGATGAAAAACCCACAAATAATAATTGTAATAGAAAATAAAACTTGTTCATTCAATGAAGCTTCAAAGATCTCAACAATGGAGGAAAATAAAAATCTGGAAATTCTATTGAAGAAGAAGACTAAAATTAGGAGAAGATTCAAAAGTACAATAATAGAATAAAGTCTAGCAAAATCTTCTATACCTAAAATAGAGATAAGGCCCCTTATATAGTACCAACAAAAGAAGGAAAAAGACAAACATTCATTTACACATGTGTTGGGCCCAAAATAGCAAATAAATAAAGCCTTGTTGCATCTTGAACTAAGATTTCCCCATTCCAGCAAGCCCAAGCTCGAATAGAACTCCTTGGGCTAAATGAGAAGCCCGATTCGAGCTGCCATTTTCTGCTCCAAATCTCGATCTTCAAACCTTCGTAACTCGGTGTAGAACTGTCCGATTAAGTCGATTTTTGAACCGTTGGAAAGCTCAGGACGTCTACTTTAACTTTCATGAAGATCACGAGTTCATTTGAGGCTTCTAACTAGTCCAAATTGGTCAATTAGTGCCCCGGGGTCAGCTTTTCAGATTTGCAAATGAGCTTCCGCATCGCTTTTGTCGTCTTTTCCAACTTTTGCACCAAAATGCTTCCGCAATGCTCCTAAGTACCTGAAATACTAAAACACGTAATAAGGCATACGAAATACCATAAAACCGTGATAAAACGTTAATAAAGCATGCGGAAACGACGCTAAAGATAGGAGTAAAAATACTCCTATCAAACCTCCTCACACTAAAGCTTTGCTTGTCCCCAAGCAAGAAATGAACTTAGGCAAATTAAACGGAAACTAACCATGGCGATCTTAAACAAGCATCAACAAATGAACTCCTATTCAACAATGGCTCAAATGATCTCGCCTAAAGTCAACAACCGCTAATGATGCACACAAAAGATGAATGCACTTTTAATGACAAAATGAGATGACAATTAGACTACACTTGCATTGGCTTAAAGTTTTTGTTGAACAATTCAAGTCATTAAGGTCATCTAAGGGACATGCATTACTTGGTCAAGTGATAAGAAGGCAATCAAGGCATAGCAAACATAGGCATCAATTTAAAAGCATATTAATTCTCACAAGATTCACTCTAACACACAAGTGTTTGGGGGTGCACACAATTAAGCTCAAGAAAAATGCTAATTCACCATAGGCTTGCTTTTAGTCCGATTCTCCCCTACTTAGTTCGGTAATCAATTGCTATCATATGGTCTTTTGAATGGGTTGTAACTTGGCTAGGGGTTAGGGGGTAGGTAAAGAAGGATAATTTTGGCTACAAAAAATTTGACTTGACAACTAGATATTTATTCACAATTATTTGTCTAACTTGGAATTTTCTTGCACATTTGAACTTCAATTTGATTTTCATGCCTTTTATTCAACTTTTCTTTTTACTCTCTTCTTTTTTTTTTTTTTTTTTTTTTTTTTTTAAATATTTATTTTTCTTGATCTTTCTTTATTCTTTCTTTCTTTTGTTTTTCTTTCTTTTCTTTTGGCACATAATTACTTCTTTGTTCATGCCTTTCCTATTCTTCAAGTTAGACAAACTTCTTAATAGTTAAAAGTCATTCAAGTCAATTTTTAGGGTATTTTCAAAGGGTAATTTGTTGAAGGGATGGTGTGTTAACATGTGTTGCAATTTGAAAGAAATGGCTTAAGGCTCAAAGGGGTGACCTAGTGGTAAGGGTAGGCTTTTTAAGTGGTTTTAAACAAAATGGTGATCCTAATGCCATAATCATTTAGCAATTGACACTCAACTATATAGTCTTAAATGGACACTAAGCAAGTTCTAGGAATATAGCTACACAACACACAAGAATTATAATCAAGGCTCAACATTTTAGAAAAGAATGTGGTGTTATGCACTAATTTAATTCCTAAGTTCTCATGCCAATCATGCCCAATTTTATTCACAAATGACCCAAAATTTTCAAAAATTTGCACATCATGCATCCATATCCCAAAACAACTATCATGCTCACAATTGTTTTCACCAAAGAACATTTTCACCCAATTTCCATCAAAATTTTGTCACATAAAAGTATTTTCATCAATCAATCATCCTTGGAAGTTGCTCAAATTAGACAAAAATACATTCATGCCATTAAAGATCGGGAGATGTCATAAGTTGATAAATTTCCAAATTCCGCCACAATCACAACATACAAAGCATTCAAAATCATGCTTAGAGCAAAGATTTAGTGGAGGTGACTCAATAACTAGACTACTAACACAAACTAAAACAACAAAGTAAAATAAAACAAGATAAATTTCAACTAACGACATACAATTGACTAACCCTCCTCACACTATTTCGAACTTAGTCCCTAAGTAAGAAATATAAAGCAAAATTGTATGAGTTGAGTTAGAGAAATGCAAATCTCGTTTTAGTCGAATTCCGGTGGTTCGGGCGATGGAGTTGGAGATGGATAGGCCGGCCCTCCTTGGGCATTGAAATAGTCACGTAATTTCTCTTCGTGACGCCTTTGTCGATCATGAAGCCTCTTTTGGCGATATTCCATACGTGCCCACATCTTGCGTTGATCCTCCATGAATCGGAGTTGGGCGGCTTCAAAGTCATTCCTTGTATCCACATTAGGAGCGGGAGGCTCCCATTGCACGCCCTCCGGTATTGCTCCTCCTTCGGCGCTTGTTCCGGCCGCATATTTGTCTTTCCGTCGCACCGGCTCTACTTCTTGTCTTGGTGATGCGCGCAAACCACGCGGAATTGGCATGCCGGGATGTGTTTCCACCCAATTATCGTGTAAGTATTTCCCCACTATTTTCTCTTTCCTCACATATCCTCCTATACCCAAATGATCCATATCAATCATTCGTGGTGATTGAATCCGATATTTGCTTTCATCAAAATCCGGGTCTTGTCTTGCCAAGAACAACACTAACCATCCGAATCCTAGCTTCTTTGGACTTTTTGGAATCTCCCGGAGCAATGCCATCAAACGATACCCCATACTTAATTGCAATTCTTTTTCCGTTGGATGGTCTAAAGCTCGCAAAAGGAACAAATCCGACTTTGATACTTTGTTATGCTCATGGCGACCATGGAAAGTGTGACCATACCACTTAAGCAAGATTATGGTGACAAAATCCCGAACCTCTTTCAATTTGGCGATGTGTGAGTTGTAACTCGGCTTCCCCGATGCTTTATTCCAAATCACGTTTGCCTCCATATCGTCTAAACCCGGCAACTCTTTAAATCCGAACTCATTCAATTCAAGGCCTTGGATCAAACTTTCCATGGAGTATTCCCGCTCTTTGCCATCTAACCGAAATGTAATAGAAGTGTTGTCGGATGACGCAAGAGTGGTGAAGAATTCAAATGTGAGTTCCTCACATTGATCATGTGGTATCTTAGTTACTTTATCAAGGTAGAGGAAGTGAAGACTTTCTTCTAGCGCGTCATCAACTTTCAACTTCTTCATGGTTTCCCAACATATGGCATAAGCATCGGTGATACCCCATTTCTTAAGCTTCTCGTAGCGTTCACCCTCACTATCCGAGCGGATTTCGAAGGGTGCCTTGTATTTCCGTGAAAGAGCCCCGAAATTGGTTGTCTTTCTTGAAGAACGGATAGGTTGTGGTGGTAGCTCCTCTTGAAATTCTTGCTCATTAGGAAGTATGGATTTTTTCTTTGAGGCTCGGCTTGCTCTTGTATTCCGAGACATTGTAGAGGAAGGAAAAGGGTGTTTGAAAGTGTATTTAGTTTTGAGTTTGGCTTAAAAATGGTGGAGATAGAGCTTGGAGAATTTTGCTAGAAGAAAGAGAATGGAGGTCTTGGCTATGGAGTTTTTGATAAATGGGGAAAAGAATTTGGAGAAGATGAAGTGTTGGAGTTCTTTTTGGGGTAAGATTTGAAAAATAGGAGAAGAGGGGTGGAGATCTTGCCATGTCATGAATCTTTGTGAAATGCTTTTCTAATTTGAAGGCCAAGATTAAAACACCTTATCAATCCAACACCCCTCAACACCAACCAATAGGAACATTCCAAAATTTCAACCAATAGGAGCAATGGAATTTAAAAAAAATTTGCCCCCTCTTCATTAAAGGGGGGAGCTCGAATCGAGCTCCCCCTTTTCCATGCCATGCTCGAATCGAGCATGGCAATCTGGTAACCCAGATTGCCATGCTCGACTCGAGCATGGACTTTGGTTAGCCATGCTCGAATCGAGCATGGCCTTTTCCATGCCATGCTCGAATCGAGCATGACAATCTGGTAACCCAGATTGCCATGCTCGATTCGAGCATGGACTTTGGTAAGCCATGCTCGATTCGAGCATGGTCTTTTCCAGACCATGCTCGATTCGAGCATGGTCTTTTTCAAGACCATGCTTGAATCGAGCTCCCATTTAACGAGGGAGACTTCGATACAAGCCTTTCCGTCCAACCTACACACCAAAAATCAAACACGCCGGCGTTATCTTGAACAAAAAGACATAAAACTAACAAAAAAACAATATCTAAACAATCTAAAGAAGGTAAAACAACAACAAAAACATTAAATCGAACCTCTTGGGAATGCCTCCCAAGTGCGCTTGTTTAGAGTCGAAAGCTCGACCGTCTCACGGTGGACTCATGTAGGATTTGTGAAAGATATTTCATCTTCCACCCGATTCGTCAAGGGTCCAAGATATGGTTTGCACCGGTGGCCATTAACCTTGAAAGTTTCACCCTTGGAATTCTCCAATTCCACCGCACCGTGATTCGCCACATTCCGGATTTTGAATGGGCCACTCCAACGAGATTTCAATTTTCCCGGAAACAACCGCAAGCGTGAATTGTAAAGAAGTACAAACGAACCAACCTCTAGAACTTTTGGGGAGATGTGAGCATCATGCCATCGCTTCGTTTTCTCCTTATAGAGCTTGGCATTCTCATATGCCATGAGTCGGAATTCATCTAACTCATTCAATTGAAGCAATCTCTTTTCCCCCGCCTTCTTGAAGTCAAAGTTCAACTTCTTAATAGCCCAATACGCTCTATGCTCAAGCTCTAGAGGAAGATGACACGCCTTCCCATAAACAATACGGAATGGTGACATACCAAGTGGAGTTTTGTAGGCCGTCCTATACGCCCACAATGCATCATCCAATTTCAAAGACCAATCTTTCCGGGATCCATTCACCGTCTTCTCGAGAATTCTTTTCAATTCACGGTTCGAAACCTCAACTTGGCCACTCGTTTGGGGGTGATAAGGTGTGGCGACCCGGTGATGCACATTATACTTCCTCATAAGAGCTTGAAATTGCCGATTGCAAAAATGCGAACCACCATCACTAATAACCACTCTAGGAGTCCCAAACCGATTCACTAGCCGCTTAAGAAAACTCAACACCACTTTAGCATCATTAGTGGGCAAAGCCTCCGCTTCTACCCATTTCGAAACATAATCCACACATACCAAAATGTATTGGTTTTTGAATGAAACCGGGAAAGGCCCCATGAAATCTATACCCCATACATCAAATATTTCCACTTCTTGAACCGAAGTCAAAGGCATCTCATCTCTTTTCGAGATGTTGCCTACACGTTGGCACCGATCACAATGGCCAACAAACTCTTTGGCATCACGAAACAAAGTTGGCCAAAAGAACCCGCTCTCAAGCACTCTAGCGGCGGTTCTAGCCGAACCATAATGTCCGGTCTCATGACATGAACTCAAAATGGGCATCATTTCTCCCAAGGACACACATCGTCTCAACATTCCATCACCACATATTTTAAACAAGAAAGGTTCGTCCCACAAGTACCTTTTAACATCGGATAAGAACTTCTTCCTTTTGTGGGATGTCAAGTCCGGAGGCATGACTCCCGATGAGAGGTAATTTGCAAAATCGGCATACCATGGTGTCTCCACTTCCCGAATCATCATAAGCGTTTCGTCCGGAAACCGCTCATTAATCTCCTCACCAATAGGAATTGGTTCCGGATTCTCAAATCTCGAAAGGTGATCCGCCACCACATTCTCCGTACCCTTCTTATCTCGGATTTCTACATCGAACTCTTGCATGAGAAGAATCCACCGAATAAGCCTAGGCTTTGCATCTTGCTTAGTGAATAGATACCGTAAAGCGGCATGATCGGTGTATATGATGCATTTCGACCCAAGCAAGTATTGTCTAAACTTATCGAGAGCAAAGACAACCGCCAACATCTCCTTTTCGGTAGTGGTATAGTTGAGTTGTGCTCCCGCCATAGTTCTACTAGCGTAATAGATCACATGCACCCGCTTGTCCTTTCTTTGCCCCAACACGCAACCCAATGCTTGGTCACTAGCATCACACATTAGCTCAAAAGGCAAACTCCAATCCGGAGATGAAATAATGGGAGCGGTCACAAGTGCCGACTTTAGCTTCTCAAAAGCATCTTGACAATCCCTTGTGAAGTCAAACGACGCATCTTTTACTAGCAAACTTGTCAAAGGTCGAGCAATCGACGAAAAATCTTTAATGAAGCGCCGGTAAAAACCCGCGTGGCCCAAAAATGCCCGAACTCCTTTGACCGTAGTTGGAGCGACTAATTTTTCAATAACCTCCGTTTTTGCCCTATCCACTTCAATTCCCGCCTCCGATATCCTATGCCCGAGTACAATGCCTTCATCCACCATGAAGTGGCACTTTTCCCAATTTAGCACTAAATTTGTCTCCACACATCGTGCTAAAACCCGCCTTAAATTCGCTAAACAACCATCGAACGAATCACCAAACACGGAGAAGTCATCCATGAACACCTCCATAATATCTTCAATCATATCGTTGAAGATTGAGGTCATACACCTTTGAAATGTGGCGGGTGCGTTGCATAGTCCGAAGGGCATTCGCCGGTATGCAAAGGTACCGTAGGGGCATGTGAAGGTCGTCTTCTCTTGATCTTCCGGGAGGATTAAGATTTGATTGTAACCCGAGTACCCATCAAGGAAACAATAAAACTTGTGTCCCGCTACCCTTTCTAACATTTGATCGATAAATGGTAGCGGAAAGTGATCTTTTCGGGTTACCTCATTGAGCTTCCGATAATCGATGCATACACGCCAACCGGTTACCGTCCTCGTGGAGATTTGCTCTCCTTTTTCACTCTCCACCATCGTCATACTGCCCTTTTTAGGAACACATTGAATGGGACTAACCCACTCACTATCCGAAATCGGGTAGATTATTCCGGCGTCGAGGAGCTTGACGATCTCTTTGTGCACTACCTCCTTCATATTCGGATTCAATCTTCGTTGCCTTTGAGCCGACTTCTTTGACTCGTCTTCGAGATTAATCTTATGCATCACAATTTGAGGACTTATTCCTCGAATGTCTGAGATTTGCCAACCCATTGCTAACATGTGCTCTTTCACCACTTGCACAACCTTCCTTTCTTGATCCTTAGAGAGCTTGTTCGAGATGATTATCGGCAAGGTTTCATTCTCCCCAACAAAAGTATACCGAAGGTGTGGCGGAAGCGGCTTCATTTCAACTTTCGGGGGCAACTCCGAAGATGGTGGAGTCACACCATTGCTCTTATCTAAACTTTCCGGCTTCGGTTCATCCTCTCTAGTATACTCATCATCCCCCGACTCGGAATGAAACGAAACTTGAGAGATTTGTTGAGGACAAATTTCTACCCTCTTTGCTTCATTCAACAATTGCACATTCTCCCGGAGTTGCTCTTCCACAATCTCATCAATCACATCAATTCTCATGCAATCCTCCTCCTCGATGGCATTCCGCATCACTCTCTTCATATCAAATTCCACACTTTCCTCATCAATTCTCAAGGTGAGCTTGCCGGCATGAACATCAATGAGAGCACGCCCGGTGTTCATAAAAGGGCGACCAAGAATCATAGGACATTCTTTATCTACCGCATAGTCTAGGATCACAAAATCCACCGGAAAGATGAATTTATCCACTTAACGAGCACGTCTTCCACTATCCCATACGGCTTTTTGAGAGAGTGATCGGCAAGTTGCAATACCATCGAGGTGCGCTTTACCGGTTGATCACCAAACAAAGACCTAAAAAGAAACAATGGCATCAAGTTAATACTTGCCCCAAGATCACACAAGCAATTTATAGCATTCATATTTCCTATAGTGCAAGGTATAGAAAAACTCCCTGGATCCTTAAGCTTTATTGGTAAGTTGCTTTGGATTATGGAACTACAATGCTCCGTGAGCGGTATTGTCCCATCTTGCTCCCAACTACGCTTGTTCATAATTATGTCTTTCAAGAACTTTGCATATTGGGGCATCTCCCGAAGTGCATCCGCCAAGCTTAGCTTGATTTGCAATTTCTTGAAAATCTCAAGGAACTTGTGAAATTTCTCGTTCCCTTGAGCTTTCCTTAACCGGCTTGGGAATGGAACCGGTGGCACAAACGGTGGCGGCGGCGGTGGCCTCACATAGGGCTCTTCAACCTCGATAACCACTTCCTCACATTCCTTTGGTAGTTCTTGGCTTGAGCTTGCTACATCAACAACCACTTGAGGCTCATCCTCCTCAACAACATGCTTCTTCCCATGGGCTTTCTCAAGGTTTCTCCCGCTTCGGAGCTCTACCGCCTTAACTTGCTCTCTAGGGTTGTTTTCCGTAGTGGATGGCAATCCCCCTTGTTGTCTTCCTTGAAGCGAAATCGCCATTTGAGAAATTTGAGTTTCCAAATGATGGATAGTAGAAGCTTGATTCTTCTCCCTTTGCTCCATTTTCTCTAGCTTCTCTAGCACCTTGGAAAGCACATTTCCCTCATCCGTATTCTTTTGTTGTTGGAATCCCGGAGGGTGTTGAGGTCTACCACCATAGTTGTTTCCTTGCCCTTGATGGTTAGGATAAGGGCCTTGATAAGGACCTTGTTGTTGGGGCCTATTTCCTCCTTGGAAACTAGGACCCGCTTGTTGATTTGCTTGCACATTGCCTTGGCCCTCTTGATTCCTCCATCCGAAGTTAGGATGGTTTCTCCACCCCGGATTATAGGTGTTCGAGTAAGGATCATTCCCTTGGCGTTGACCTCCCACATAATTCACTTGTTCGCTCCAAGTTTGACCCGTGGCATAGCACTCATTACTTCCATGATTGAAATCTCCACAATGCTCACAACCTACTTGAACATATGCAACCGGAGCATTCCGTGGACCCACTTGCTTCTTCAAGGCATCAACTTGACTTTGTAAAGAGGCATTCATGGCTTTCATCGCTTCAAACTCCTTGGATTGGTCAAGTGTCATTAATGCCTTTTGAGCCGGTGGTCTTCTCCTTTCCGAGGACCAAGTGCTACTCACCATAGCCAATTTTTCAATCAACTCATTAGCCTCATCAAGCGTCTTTTGCATCAAAGAACCTCCCGCGGCCGAATCAATGGTAGATCTTGTGATTTCACCCAAACCATTATAAAATATTTGAAGCACATGTTCCCTTACAAGCCGATGATGAGGTACGTGCCTTTGGAGATCCTTGAACCTCTCCCAAGTTTCATAGAGAGACTCTCCCTCATATTGGTAATAATCAATGATGTCCTTTGTCAACTTCGCGGTTCTCCCCATTGGAAAGTACTTGTGAAGGAAAGCTTGAGCAAGATCCCGCCAATTGTGGATAGATGCATTAGGAAGTGATCGAAGCCACAAGCTAGCCTTGTCTCTTAGTGAGAACGGAAACATTCGAAGCTTGATTTGATCGGAGGTGACATTATGGAGCTTGAATGTGTCCAACACTCCCAAGAACTTGGCTATGTGTTCATTCGGATCCTCACTTGGTAACCCAAAGAATTGGCACCGATTCTCTAGGAGTTGAATCGTGCTAGGCTTGATCTCAAAAGTAGCCGCGGTGACCGGCCTTGCAAAGCACCCATAGGTAGCATTATCCACATCCGGGAGGAAGAAATCCCCCAAAGTTTGTCTTTGTGCTTGATGGCCTTGAACTTGAGGGTGATTGTCCCCTTGTTGCTCTTCCTCATAGTTATCATCCCCACGTTCCATGATAACGGGTATACGATTTTCCTTTCTCACACTTCTTTCAAATCTCCCGAGGTTGTCTTGAAACGGTTCTAGTGGAAGATTGGCCCTTCGTGTATTGTGCATACACTATAGTTGATCTCCTACACAAACAACAACAAGCAAACCACGCGTAAATCCGGAAAGAAGCAAAAAACAACAAAAGTGATAAAAAAAAAAAAATAAAGCTAACTCGACCGAACAATAACTAATTTCAATCAATCAATAAACACTCGTCACTCCCCGGCAACGGCGCCAAAAACTTGTTGAGCAAAAAGCACAACTTGTAATAATCCGGAAGTCGGAATCGATCCCACGAGGAGTGAATCTAGAGCGATTGATGAGAATGAATTTTAGTTGCGATTCAATTCGTTTAGCGAAACTCGAATGGTGAAGTTCAAATAAGATTAACACTAAATAGGCACTAAACAATTAAACTAACAATTCAAGTAACTAAAATAAGAACAAGTTTAATCAATAAGTAAAAGATGTCTAGGGGTTGAAATCATTCCTAGGTCATGCATACATGGTAATGGATAAATTGGTATAAAGCAAGGGCCGAGTTGTGCCTAGCGCACCGTTCCCGCTCTCTCGAGCCTCTAAGAACGACAAAATCAATCATCAAGTAATCAATTAATGCCTAACTCACTCTCGTGATACTAAACAAAACCAATTACCCAACATCAATTAATCAACAAACTCAAGGTCACCTAAATCCTAATCCACTCTCGTGGTATTACAATCTAGGCTTATAATTCCAAAGTCTATTCACCTAACCATTTCTCAATGAGTCAAGCAAACACTAAATCATGCATTAGATAGCTAGGCTAACACAAGCATTAGGAACTAGAATTAGAACAAGCATTTAACCAACCACCATACCATTTAACATAACAAGAAGGAAATCATCTCAACCCCCAAACATGGGGGATTAGTTACACATTTCAAGAGCTAAATCAACAAAATGATAAATGGAAGACATGGGTAAAGAGTACTTACAATAAGATGAAAAACCCACAAATAATAATTGTAATAGAAAATAAAACTTGTTCATTCAATGAAGCTTCAAAGATCTCAACAATGGAGGAAAATAAAAATCTGGAAATTCTATTGAAGAAGAAGACTAAAATTAAGAGAAGATTCAAAAGTACAATAATAGAATAAAGTCTAGCAAAATCTTCTATACCTAAAATAGAGATAAGGCCCCTTATATAGTACCAACAAAAGAAGGAAAAAGACAAACATTCATTTACACATGTGTTGGGCCCAAAATAGCAAATAAATAAAGCCTTGTTGCATCTTGAACTAAGATTTCCCCATTCCAGCAAGCCCAAGCTCGAATAGAACTCCTTGGGCTAAATGAGAAGCCCGATTCGAGCTGCCATTTTCTGCTCCAAATCTCGATCTTCAAACCTTCGTAACTCGGTGTAGAACTGTCCGATTAAGTCGATTTTTGAACCGTTGGAAAGCTCAGGACGTCTACTTTAACTTTCATGAAGATCACGAGTTCATTTGAGGCTTCTAGCTAGTCCAAATTGGTCAATTAGTGCCCCGGGGTCAGCTTTTCAGATTTGCAAATGAGCTTCCGCATCGCTTTTGTCGTCTTTTCCAACTTTTGCACCAAAATGCTTCCGCAATGCTCCTAAGTACCTGAAATACTAAAACACGTAATAAGGCATACAAAATACCATAAAACCGTGATAAAACGTTAATAAAGCATGCGGAAACGACGCTAAAGATAGGAGTAAAAATACTCCTATCAAACCTCCTCACACTAAAGCTTTGCTTGTCCCCAAGCAAGAAATGAACTTAGGCAAATTAAACGGAAACTAACCATGGCGATCTTGAACAAGCATCAACAAATGAACTCCTATTCAACAATGGCTCAAATGATCTCGCCTAAAGTCAACAACCGCTAATGATGCACACAAAAGATGAATGCACTTTTAATGACAAAATGAGATGACAATTAGACTACACTTGCATTGGCTTAAAGTTTTTGTTGAACAATTCAAGTCATTAAGGTCATCTAAGGGACATGCATTACTTGGTCAAGTGATAAGAAGGCAATCAAGGCATAGCAAACATAGGCATCAATTTAAAAGCATATTAATTCTCACAAGATTCACTCTAACACACAAGTGTTTGGGGGTGCACACAATTAAGCTCAAGAAAAATGCTAATTCACCATAGGCTTGCTTTTAGTCCGATTCTCCCCTACTTAGTTCGGTAATCAATTGCTATCATATGGTCTTTTGAATGGGTTGTAACTTGGCTAGGGGTTAGGGGGTAGGTAAAGAAGGATAATTTTGGCTACAAAAAATTTGACTTGACAACTAGATATTTATTCACAATTATTTGTCTAACTTGGAATTTTCTTGCACATTTGAACTTCAATTTGATTTTCATGCCTTTTATTCAACTTTTCTTTTTACTCTCTTCTTTTTTTTTTTTTTTTTTTTTTTTTAAATATTTATTTTTCTTGATCTTTCTTTATTCTTTCTTTCTTTTGTTTTTCTTTCTTTTCTTTTGGCACATAATTACTTCTTTGTTCATGCCTTTCCTATTCTTCAAGTTAGACAAACTTCTTAATAGTTAAAAGTCATTCAAGTCAATTTTTAGGGTATTTTCAAAGGGTAATTTGTTGAAGGGATGGTGTGTTAACATGTGTTGCAATTTGAAAGAAATGGCTTAAGGCTCAAAGGGGTGACCTAGTGGTAAGGGTAGGCTTTTTAAGTGGTTTTAAACAAAATGGTGATCCTAATGCCATAATCATTTAGCAATTGACACTCAACTATATAGTCTTAAATGGACACTAAGCAAGTTCTAGGAATATAGCTACACAACACACAAGAATTATAATCAAGGCTCAACATTTTAGAAAAGAATGTGGTGTTATGCACTAATTTAATTCCTAAGTTCTCATGCCAATCATGCCCAATTTTATTCACAAATGACCCAAAATTTTCAAAAATTTGCACATCATGCATCCATATCCCAAAACAACTATCATGCTCACAATTGTTTTCACCAAAGAACATTTTCACCCAATTTCCATCAAAATTTTGTCACATAAAAGTATTTTCATCAATCAATCATCCTTGGAAGTTGCTCAAATTAGACAAAAATACATTCATGCCATTAAAGATCGGGAGATGTCATAAGTTGATAAATTTCCAAATTCCGCCACAATCACAACATACAAAGCATTCAAAATCATGCTTAGAGCAAAGATTTAGTGGAGGTGACTCAATAACTAGACTACTAACACAAACTAAAACAACAAAGTAAAATAAAACAAGATAAATTTCAACTAACGACATACAATTGACTAACCCTCCTCACACTATTTCGAACTTAGTCCCTAAGTAAGAAATATAAAGCAAAATTGTATGAGTTGAGTTAGAGAAATGCAAATCTCGTTTTAGTCGAATTCCGGTGGTTCGGGCGATGGAGTTGGAGATGGATAGGCCGGCCCTCCTTGGGCATTGAAATAGTCACGTAATTTCTCTTCGTGACGCCTTTGTCGATCATGAAGCCTCTTTTGGCGATATTCCATACGTGCCCACATCTTGCGTTGATCCTCCATGAATCGGAGTTGGGCGGCTTCAAAGTCATTCCTTGTATCCACATTAGGAGCGGGAGGCTCCCATTGCACGCCCTCCGGTATTGCTCCTCCTTCGGCGCTTGTTCCGGCCGCATATTTGTCTTTCCGTCGCACCGGCTCTACTTCTTGTCTTGGTGATGCGCGCAAACCACGCGGAATTGGCATGCCGGGATGTGTTTCCACCCAATTATCGTGTAAGTATTTCCCCACTATTTTCTCTTTCCTCACATATCCTCCTATACCCAAATGATCCATATCAATCATTCGTGGTGATTGAATCCGATATTTGCTTTCATCAAAATCCGGGTCTTGTCTTGCCAAGAACAACACTAACCATCCGAATCCTAGCTTCTTTGGACTTTTTGGAATCTCCCGGAGCAATGCCATCAAACGATACCCCATACTTAATTGCAATTCTTTTTCCGTTGGATGGTCTAAAGCTCGCAAAAGGAACAAATCCGACTTTGATACTTTGTTATGCTCATGGCGACCATGGAAAGTGTGACCATACCACTTAAGCAAGATTATGGTGACAAAATCCCGAACCTCTTTCAATTTGGCGATGTGTGAGTTGTAACTCGGCTTCCCCGATGCTTTATTCCAAATCACGTTTGCCTCCATATCGTCTAAACCCGGCAACTCTTTAAATCCGAACTCATTCAATTCAAGGCCTTGGATCAAACTTTCCATGGAGTATTCCCGCTCTTTGCCATCTAACCGAAATGTAATAGAAGTTTTGTCGGATGACGCAAGAGTGGTGAAGAATTCAAATGTGAGTTCCTCACATTGATCATGTGGTATCTTAGTTACTTTATCAAGGTAGAGGAAGTGAAGACTTTCTTCTAGCGCGTCATCAACTTTCAACTTCTTCATGGTTTCCCAACATATGGCATAAGCATCGGTGATACCCCATTTCTTAAGCTTCTCGTAGCGTTCACCCTCACTATCCGAGCGGATTTCGAAGGGTGCCTTGTATTTCCGTGAAAGAGCCCCGAAATTGGTTGTCTTTCTTGAAGAACGGATAGGTTGTGGTGGTAGCTCCTCTTGAAATTCTTGCTCATTAGGAAGTATGGATTTTTTCTTTGAGGCTCGGCTTGCTCTTGTATTCCGAGACATTGTAGAGGAAGGAAAAGGGTGTTTGAAAGTGTATTTAGTTTTGAGTTTGGCTTAAAAATGGTGGAGATAGAGCTTGGAGAATTTTGCTAGAAGAAAGAGAATGGAGGTCTTGGCTATGGAGTTTTTGATAAATGGGGAAAAGAATTTGGAGAAGATGAAGTGTTGGAGTTCTTTTTGGGGTAAGATTTGAAAAATAGGAGAAGAGGGGTGGAGATCTTGCCATGTCATGAATCTTTGTGAAATGCTTTTCTAATTTGAAGGCCAAGATTAAAACACCTCATCAATCCAACACCCCTCAACACCAACCAATAGGAACATTCCAAAATTTCAACCAATAGGAGCAATGGAATTTAAAAAAAAATTGCCCCCTCTTCATTAAAGGGGGGAGCTCGAATCGAGCTCCCCCTTTTCCATGCCATGCTCGAATCGAGCATGGCAATCTGGTAACCCAGATTGCCATGCTCGACTCGAGCATGGACTTTGGTTAGCCATGCTCGAATCGAGCATGGCAATCTGGTTACCCAGATTGCCATGCTCGACTCGAGCATGGCAATCTGGTAACCCAGATTGCCATGCTCGATTCGAGCATGGACTTTGGTAAGCCATGCTCGAATCGAGCATGGTCTTTTCCAGACCATGCTCGATTCGAGCATGGTCATTTTCAAGACCATGCTTGAATCGAGCTCCCATTTAACGAGGGAGACTTCGATACAAGCCTTTCCGTCCAACCTACACACCAAAAATCAAACACGCCGGCGTTATCTTGAACAAAAAGACATAAAACTAACAAAAAAACAATATCTAAACAATCTAAAGAAGGTAAAACAACAACAAAAACATTAAATCGAACCTCTTGGGAATGCCTCCCAAGTGCGCTTGTTTAGAGTCGAAAGCTCGACCGTCTCACGGTGGACTCATGTAGGATTTGTGAAAGATATTTCATCTTCCACCCGATTCGTCAAGGGTCCAAGATATGGTTTGCACCGGTGGCCATTAACCTTGAAAGTTTCACCCTTGGAATTCTCCAATTCCACCGCACCGTGATTCGCCACATTCCGGATTTTGAATGGGCCACTCCAACGAGATTTCAATTTTCCCGGAAACAACCGCAAGCGTGAATTGTAAAGAAGTACAAACGAACCAACCTCTAGAACTTTTGGGGAGATGTGAGCATCATGCCATCGCTTCGTTTTCTCCTTATAGAGCTTGGCATTCTCATATGCCATGAGTCGGAATTCATCTAACTCATTCAATTGAAGCAATCTCTTTTCCCCCGCCTTCTTGAAGTCAAAGTTCAACTTCTTAATAGCCCAATACGCTCTATGCTCAAGCTCTAGAGGAAGATGACACGCCTTCCCATAAACAATACGGAATGGTGACATACCAAGTGGAGTTTTGTAGGCCGTCCTATACGCCCACAATGCATCATCCAATTTCAAAGACCAATCTTTCCGGGATCCATTCACCGTCTTCTCGAGAATTCTTTTCAATTCACGGTTCGAAACCTCAACTTGGCCACTCGTTTGGGGGTGATAAGGTGTGGCGACCCGGTGATGCACATTATACTTCCTCATAAGAGCTTGAAATTGCCGATTGCAAAAATGCGAACCACCATCACTAATAACCACTCTAGGAGTCCCAAACCGATTCACTAGCCGCTTAAGAAAACTCAACACCACTTTAGCATCATTAGTGGGCAAAGCCTCCGCTTCTACCCATTTCGAAACATAATCCACACATACCAAAATGTATTGGTTTTTGAATGAAACCGGGAAAGGCCCCATGAAATCTATACCCCATACATCAAATATTTCCACTTCTTGAACCGAAGTCAAAGGCATCTCATCTCTTTTCGAGATGTTGCCTACACGTTGGCACCGATCACAATGGCCAACAAACTCTTTGGCATCACGAAACAAAGTTGGCCAAAAGAACCCGCTCTCAAGCACTCTAGCGGCGGTTCTAGCCGAACCATAATGTCCGGTCTCATGACATGAACTCAAAATGGGCATCATTTCTCCCAAGGACACACATCGTCTCAACATTCCATCACCACATATTTTAAACAAGAAAGGTTCGTCCCACAAGTACCTTTTAACATCGGATAAGAACTTCTTCCTTTTGTGGGATGTCAAGTCCGGAGGCATGACTCCCGATGAGAGGTAATTTGCAAAATCGGCATACCATGGTGTCTCCACTTCCCGAATCATCATAAGCGTTTCGTCCGGAAACCGCTCATTAATCTCCTCACCAATAGGAATTGGTTCCGGATTCTCAAATCTCGAAAGGTGATCCGCCACCACATTCTCCGTACCCTTCTTATCTCGGATTTCTACATCGAACTCTTGCATGAGAAGAATCCACCGAATAAGCCTAGGCTTTGCATCTTGCTTAGTGAATAGATACCGTAAAGCGGCATGATCGGTGTATATGATGCATTTCGACCCAAGCAAGTATTGTCTAAACTTATCGAGAGCAAAGACAACCGCCAACATCTCCTTTTCGGTAGTGGTATAGTTGAGTTGTGCTCCCGCCATAGTTCTACTAGCGTAATAGATCACATGCACCCGCTTGTCCTTTCTTTGCCCCAACACGCAACCCAATGCTTGGTCACTAGCATCACACATTAGCTCAAAAGGCAAACTCCAATCCGGAGATGAAATAATGGGAGCGGTCACAAGTGCCGACTTTAGCTTCTCAAAAGCATCTTGACAATCCCTTGTGAAGTCAAACGACGCATCTTTTACTAGCAAACTTGTCAAAGGTCGAGCAATCGACGAAAAATCTTTAATGAAGCGCCGGTAAAAACCCGCGTGGCCCAAAAATGCCCGAACTCCTTTGACCGTAGTTGGAGCGACTAATTTTTCAATAACCGCCGTTTTTGCCCTATCCACTTCAATTCCCGCCTCCGATATCCTATGCCCGAGTACAATGCCTTCATCCACCATGAAGTGGCACTTTTCCCAATTTAGCACTAAATTTGTCTCCACACATCGTGCTAAAACCCGCCTTAAATTCGCTAAACAACCATCGAACGAATCACCAAACACGGAGAAGTCATCCATGAACACCTCCATAATATCTTCAATCATATCGTTGAAGATTGAGGTCATACACCTTTGAAATGTGGCGGGTGCGTTGCATAGTCCGAAGGGCATTCGCCGGTATGCAAAGGTACCGTAGGGGCATGTGAAGGTCGTCTTCTCTTGATCTTCCGGGAGGATTAAGATTTGATTGTAACCCGAGTACCCATCAAGGAAACAATAAAACTTGTGTCCCGCTACCCTTTCTAACATTTGATCGATAAATGGTAGCGGAAAGTGATCTTTTCGGGTTACCTCATTGAGCTTCCGATAATCGATGCATACACGCCAACCGGTTACCGTCCTCGTGGAGATTTGCTCTCCTTTTTCACTCTCCACCATCGTCATACTGCCCTTTTTAGGAACACATTGAATGGGACTAACCCACTCACTATCCGAAATCGGGTAGATTATTCCGGCGTCGAGGAGCTTGACGATCTCTTTGTGCACTACCTCCTTCATATTCGGATTCAATCTTCGTTGCCTTTGAGCCGACTTCTTTGACTCGTCTTCGAGATTAATCTTATGCATCACAATTTGAGGACTTATTCCTCGAATGTCTGAGATTTGCCAACCCATTGCTAACATGTGCTCTTTCACCACTTGCACAACCTTCCTTTCTTGATCCTTAGAGAGCTTGTTCGAGATGATTATCGGCAAGGTTTCATTCTCCCCAACAAAAGTATACCGAAGGTGTGGCGGAAGCGGCTTCATTTCAACTTTCGGGGGCAACTCCGAAGATGGTGGAGTCACACCATTGCTCTTATCTAAACTTTCCGGCTTCGGTTCATCCTCTCTAGTATACTCATCATCCCCCGACTCGGAATGAAACGAAACTTGAGAGATTTGTTGAGGACAAATTTCTACCCTCTTTGCTTCATTCAACAATTGCACATTCTCCCGGAGTTGCTCTTCCACAATCTCATCAATCACATCAATTCTCATGCAATCCTCCTCCTCGATGGCATTCCGCATCACTCTCTTCATATCAAATTCCACACTTTCCTCATCAATTCTCAAGGTGAGCTTGCCGGCATGAACATCAATGAGAGCACGCCCGGTGTTCATAAAAGGGCGACCAAGAATCATAGGACATTCTTTATCTACCGCATAGTCTAGGATCACAAAATCCACCGGAAAGATGAATTTATCCACTTTAACGAGCACGTCTTCCACTATCCCATACGGCTTTTTGAGAGAGTGATCGGCAAGTTGCAATACCATCGAGGTGCGCTTTACCGGTTGATCACCAAACAAAGACCTAAAAAGAAACAATGGCATCAAGTTAATACTTGCCCCAAGATCACACAAGCAATTTATAGCATTCATATTTCCTATAGTGCAAGGTATAGAAAAACTCCCTGGATCCTTAAGCTTTATTGGTAAGTTGCTTTGGATTATGGAACTACAATGCTCCGTGAGCGGTATTGTCCCATCTTGCTCCCAACTACGCTTGTTCATAATTATGTCTTTCAAGAACTTTGCATATTGGGGCATCTCCCGAAGTGCATCCGCCAAGCTTAGCTTGATTTGCAATTTCTTGAAAATCTCAAGGAACTTGTGAAATTTCTCGTTCCCTTGAGCTTTCCTTAACCGGCTTGGGAATGGAACCGGTGGCACAAACGGTGGCGGCGGCGGTGGCCTCACATAGGGCTCTTCAACCTCGATAACCACTTCCTCACATTCCTTTGGTAGTTCTTGGCTTGAGCTTGCTACATCAACAACCACTTGAGGCTCATCCTCCTCAACAACATGCTTCTTCCCATGGGCTTTCTCAAGGTTTCTCCCGCTTCGGAGCTCTACCGCCTTAACTTGCTCTCTAGGGTTGTTTTCCGTAGTGGATGGCAATCCCCCTTGTTGTCTTCCTTGAAGCGAAATCGCCATTTGAGAAATTTGAGTTTCCAAATGATGGATAGTAGAAGCTTGATTCTTCTCCCTTTGCTCCATTTTCTCTAGCTTCTCTAGCACCTTGGAAAGCACATTTCCCTCATCCGTATTCTTTTGTTGTTGGAATCCCGGAGGGTGTTGAGGTCTACCACCATAGTTGTTTCCTTGCCCTTGATGGTTAGGATAAGGGCCTTGATAAGGACCTTGTTGTTGGGGCCTATTTCCTCCTTGGAAACTAGGACCCGCTTGTTGATTTGCTTGCACATTGCCTTGGCCCTCTTGATTCCTCCATCCGAAGTTAGGATGGTTTCTCCACCCCGGATTATAGGTGTTCGAGTAAGGATCATTCCCTTGGCGTTGACCTCCCACATAATTCACTTGTTCGCTCCAAGTTTGACCCGTGGCATAGCACTCATTACTTCCATGATTGAAATCTCCACAATGCTCACAACCTACTTGAACATATGCAACCGGAGCATTCCGTGGACCCACTTGCTTCTTCAAGGCATCAACTTGACTTTGTAAAGAGGCATTCATGGCTTTCATCGCTTCAAACTCCTTGGATTGGTCAAGTGTCATTAATGCCTTTTGAGCCGGTGGTCTTCTCCTTTCCGAGGACCAAGTGCTACTCACCATAGCCAATTTTTCAATCAACTCATTAGCCTCATCAAGCGTCTTTTGCATCAAAGAACCTCCCGCGGCCGAATCAATGGTAGATCTTGTGATTTCACCCAAACCATTATAAAATATTTGAAGCACATGTTCCCTTACAAGCCGATGATGAGGTACGTGCCTTTGGAGATCCTTGAACCTCTCCCAAGTTTCATAGAGAGACTCTCCCTCATATTGGTAATAATCAATGATGTCCTTTGTCAACTTCGCGGTTCTCCCCATTGGAAAGTACTTGTGAAGGAAAGCTTGAGCAAGATCCCGCCAATTGTGGATAGATGCATTAGGAAGTGATCGAAGCCACAAGCTAGCCTTGTCTCTTAGTGAGAACGGAAACATTCGAAGCTTGATTTGATCGGAGGTGACATTATGGAGCTTGAATGTGTCCAACACTCCCAAGAACTTGGCTATGTGTTCATTCGGATCCTCACTTGGTAACCCAAAGAATTGGCACCGATTCTCTAGGAGTTGAATCGTGCTAGGCTTGATCTCAAAAGTAGCCGCGGTGACCGGCCTTGCAAAGCACCCATAGGTAGCATTATCCACATCCGGGAGGAAGAAATCCCCCAAAGTTTGTCTTTGTGCTTGATGGCCTTGAACTTGAGGGTGATTGTCCCCTTGTTGCTCTTCCTCATAGTTATCATCCCCACGTTCCATGATAACGGGTATACGATTTTCCTTTCTCACACTTCTTTCAAATCTCCCGAGGTTGTCTTGAAACGGTTCTAGTGGAAGATTGGCCCTTCGTGTATTGTGCATACACTATAGTTGATCTCCTACACAAACAACAACAAGCAAACCACGCGTAAATCCGGAAAGAAGCAAAAAACAACAAAAGTGATTAAAAAAAAAGAAAATAAAGCTAACTCGACCGAACAATAACTAATTTCAATCAATCAATAAACACTCGTCACTCCCCGGCAACGGCGCCAAAAACTTGTTGAGCAAAAAGCACAACTTGTAATAATCCGGAAGTCGGAATCGATCCCACGAGGAGTGAATCTAGAGCGATTGATGAGAATGAATTTTAGTTGCGATTCAATTCGTTTAGCGAAACTCGAATGGTGAAGTTCAAATAAGATTAACACTAAATAGGCACTAAACAATTAAACTAACAATTCAAGTAACTAAAATAAGAACAAGTTTAATCAATAAGTAAAAGATGTCTAGGGGTTGAAATCATTCCTAGGTCATGCATACATGGTAATGGATAAATTGGTATAAAGCAAGGGCCGAGTTGTGCCTAGCGCACCGTTCCCGCTCTCTCGAGCCTCTAAGAACGACAAAATCAATCATCAAGTAATCAATTAATGCCTAACTCACTCTCGTGATACTAAACAAAACCAATTACCCAACATCAATTAATCAACAAACTCAAGGTCACCTAAATCCTAATCCACTCTCGTGGTATTACAATCTAGGCTTATAATTCCAAAGTCTATTCACCTAACCATTTCTCAATGAGTCAAGCAAACACTAAATCATGCATTAGATAGCTAGGCTAACACAAGCATTAGGAACTAGAATTAGAACAAGCATTTAACCAATCACCATACCATTTAACATAACAAGAAGGAAATCATCTCAACCCCCAAACATGGGGGATTAGTTACACATTTCAAGAGCTAAATCAACAAAATGATAAATGGAAGACATGGGTAAAGAGTACTTACAATAAGATGAAAAACCCACAAATAATAATTGTAATAGAAAATAAAACTTGTTCATTCAATGAAGCTTCAAAGATCTCAACAATGGAGGAAAATAAAAATCTGGAAATTCTATTGAAGAAGAAGACTAAAATTAGGAGAAGATTCAAAAGTACAATAATAGAATAAAGTCTAGCAAAATCTTCTATACCTAAAATAGAGATAAGGCCCCTTATATAGTACCAACAAAAGAAGGAAAAAGACAAACATTCATTTACACATGTGTTGGGCCCAAAATAGCAAATAAATAAAGCCTTGTTGCATCTTGAACTAAGATTTCCCCATTCCAGCAAGCCCAAGCTCGAATAGAACTCCTTGGGCTAAATGAGAAGCCCGATTCGAGCTGCCATTTTCTGCTCCAAATCTCGATCTTCAAACCTTCGTAACTCGGTGTAGAACTGTCCGATTAAGTCGATTTTTGAACCGTTGGAAAGCTCAGGACGTCTACTTTAACTTTCATGAAGATCACGAGTTCATTTGAGGCTTCTAGCTAGTCCAAATTGGTCAATTAGTGCCCCGGGGTCAGCTTTTCAGATTTGCAAATGAGCTTCCGCATCGCTTTTGTCGTCTTTTCCAACTTTTGCACCAAAATGCTTCCGCAATGCTCCTAAGTACCTGAAATACTAAAACACGTAATAAGGCATACGAAATACCATAAAACCGTGATAAAACGTTAATAAAGCATGCGGAAACGACGCTAAAGATAGGAGTAAAAATACTCCTATCAAAAACGTTCTTATAAAAATTACCATTTAAAACATGCACATAATTTTCTCTTTAATTATTGCATTTTATTTTCAAAACCATTTCTCTATGGTTTATCATGCATCTCATGTGCATACCATTTTACTATGGTAATTACTGCATTTCACTATGCAGGCCATTTCTCTAATGGACTTAACTGCATTTCACTATGCAGATGCGTTCGTCGCATTTTATTCAAGTGCAGTCGCTCGGACTTCGCACAACATTCACACATTACATATTATCAGAGTTTAAGCGTTATAATAAAATATAAAGCATAAATAAGTCCAACGACTACTAAGGTATCACCGTTCATTATTCTAGCTACTGCAACTCTAGACACATAAAGGAAAGTCATTCTCACTTTATTCAAGCCAGGGATTTCCGGAACAAGAAATTGGAAATCCACACCTCAAACTACTCGCCTGTAAAAATATTAAATTCAACGGGGTCAGTTATAAAAACTGGTGAATGCGTACAACATGTACTAATAAACATTAATATGAAAGCAATGCATTCCAGATTACCGATTCATATGAAACCCTAAACCATGATTCATGTTCCTATATGCTTTCAACACAGGAAACATAAATATTCCATTTTTTTTTTCATTCCATTCGGGTTAACCTTTTATTTTTTTTTGGCCGTATTTATTTTCTCTTTTTGTACTTTTAGCCAGTTAAATCCGATTACTCTTATTTTACGTATTTGAAAGTCCCAGACTCTTCTTACAATACAACGGATTTCGGCAGTACATAAATATTGTCGCCAATTTCACTTTTTTTAATAAAAGGTTCAACCTCTCAGATCTCGGCAATTTGCTGACTGCCTTTGGTCGTCTATATTCCGTTGCCTCTGAAGATCTGTTTCCATATGTCTAGGCCGTCGCCTGACTTCCAGACCGTCGTCCAGATTTCCACATACCGTTTTCACATGCAACACATTCTAAATGCAATACCGGTGATCACACAGCACTATTGCCGCCCAATAGTAAGCATGTTTCAATGAATCTAAATCGGTTTCAAAACTATGTATAATAGTTCATGCGATTTAAATTCAAAATAAAATAAAGCATTTGCAAATCATGTAAAGCAGTTCGCAATATTTTTAATACTAATATTTAGCAGTATAAGTTGTAAACACACTCACAGTACTCGCTTATTCCAAATATAAAAATATCACCCGTCGAATATTCAAAACCTTTGCTCGCCGGTTTCCGCGACAAAACTCGCTGTATCTAATTTAGAGATTAAACATTAATAAATGTAATAACTCTAAATTCTAGGATATACTCTAGACCGACTCAACCAAATAAACCACATAATCACAAACCAAATTTGATTCCGACTATCTATTTCCGCGTCATCGTATTTCTATACGATACACCACATAGTTTATTTAATTCCATAAATAAACATAGAATTATAACTTCATATAATTCTAACACACATTCAATTCACATAATTTTCTAAAAATACACTTTTAGAAAATCTCAACAAACATACCACAATTCACAAATAACCAAAAATATTTTTCCGTAAAATATTTTTGACCCGGGGCTCGGCCCCCCTTATTTTCTGCCAAAAACATTTCGGCACTAACTGCTGCCAACTGAGTTTAGGACTGAGCCAACATGCTCTATCCCCTCTACTCATACTTCGGTCACCGTATTCCGGTGGTTTTGGCCGGAAAACTCGAAAACGCTAAAAACGCTTAAAAATTCATTTTAAGCCATTTTAACACCAAAATTCACCAAAATTATTTTTGAACAGATTTTTAATCTCATCTTTTTAAAAAACAGCAGCCCATAATTTTTAAAATAATATTTTCCATTATTTTAACCATTAAAACCGAAATATCAATTAATAATCAAAACCGATTATTAATCCGTCAAAACACTACACAAAAATCATTTGAACTCCACAAATAATTATCAAACATATTTCATAAATTTTTCATAAATATTTTCTGCCCAGAATTTAAAAATGACACAAATACCCTTTTTAAACAATTTTAGCCGAATAGAGTTATTAAAATCAAAACCCGATTATTAAACCGCTAAAAATTCACCATTATACATTTAATTAACATCAACCATAAATATAACTCATCCATAAATAAAATTATTTCCAGAAATTAAAAATCTCTTTATTTACCATTTTTAAGCTATTTTTAAGCTTTAAAACAATTAAAAATCGAAACCCAACTAATTAAATTAACACCCGAATTAATTAACATTTTTAATCCACAAAAATTTCACTTTAAAGCATATATAAATATCATCATTTAGATCAGCCCAAAAATTTAAATAAATAATTTAATTTTCACGGAAAAGTTATTTAAAACCGAAACCCATATAAACAATTACTAAAACTAGTTAATTATCCATCAAACATCACATTTAAACCATCCTATGCATGTTTCTAACACTTAACCAACATCAGCAACTAAAAGTAAGGTTTTGAGCTTGAAATTATACCTCAAACGAACATGCAAATACACCTTAACGATCTACACAATATTCCCGTCAATTTTCGTGAAGAAAGTTTTGAGAGAAAATGAAAGTATAAAGCTTGGTGTTTGTGGTTATGGTGTATTCGGCACCCACAAAAATGGAGAAGACAATTGAAGACTTGGGCACCAAGTTTAAGTAGAGGAAATATCTAGATATTGAATCATGTTTCAATTATTTACAAGTTTGCCATTATGGCATTCTTGTAAATAATTCGAACTCTAGGGGCAAAATAAATTTAACTTTCTCAAATACTCAAAAACATTAAAACATAACATATGGGCTGGATTAAAATATTTTTGGACCTTTAAAAATATTTAAAATAATTATTTTGACGGTTTTTAGTGAAAATCGCAAAATTCACTTTTAACACGTAAAATTGCCAAAAAATCACATTCAAGGCAAACACACAACAAATCACATTTTCACACTTATAAATTCATCACGTGAATTTATTCACTATTTTCGAGGTCCTAATTAATTAAAATTGGACACTAGCTAAAATAAACACTAATAATTCTACGGGGTATTACAAAAATAAAGAATTTGGAGTAAAATTAGAAGTTGGCATGTCCTCTCCAAGGCTAGCACAGTCATGCCAAATCATCATACATGTCCAGAACAAATGGTGCGACGGCGGCACGATAAAGGGGCGCGGTCGTGCCAATAAAAAAATACTTGGCGCGGACGCGCCAAGCTTGCCAACCCTAAAAAAAACGCTTGGCACGGTTGTGCCACTCCAATTTCTCGCACAATGAAATTATACTTTTGTTCAAACAAAATTTGACTCAAAATCTTAGAAGACCCTGCTATTTTTACTAAATTCATGGAGCTCGAAATTATACTTAACCCTAAAGCTCAATTGGTATAAATAAAAAAAAAGCATCTTGTGAAGGGTTCACCATTCTTAGATTAGCCATAAACCTTAGTTTTGACTTTGATTTAATGTTTTTCATATCCATAATTCTGAGTTTGCTCATTAAGATTGAAGGCGGAGTCGAGGAACAAAGATGACGACAATTTATAATGGATTGATTATTAGTTTGTAACTTTTAACTATGAACTCCCTTTTTATTATTGTTGGTTTTTCTATGAACATGAGTAGCTAATCCCAACATCGAGAGTTATTAACTTGAATTATGCTTATTTAATTGTATTAAATTTATGGGTTATTATTAAAATTGTGCATTGATTATTGTTCTTAATGCTTCAATTTATTTGGCAATGTATTCATTGCCATGTGTTTTGATTTTAACTTGAGAGATCTAATTTGAAATAGACCAATAAATCAATAATGTAGGAGTTAATTATGCGAGAGAGAATTAATAACCTTAGGGTCCTCTTAATAAATGTCAATTGATTAATTAATTAGGTTTATAATTATGCTAAAGAGTGATTTATTTGCCTAATAATTATTTTAATTGGATTTTTGCCTGTAACAACTCGAGAAAACGGCACATGTGGTTTCGAATAGCCAGAATCGTAATTTGACAACCAAATCCATAACCAAATTGATTGATAGTATACGGATAGTTTGTAATCCATGATCTCCCATTATAAGTTTAGTTCACATTTAATTCAACTTTATTTAATTATTGTTTTATTTAGTTTAATTTCTCTTTTTCAATTGTTTTATCTACTAAACAGACTGGAATATCTTAATTGGATATATTTAGATCGCTTTTCCTATGAGTACGATATCTGAACTCCATAATCTGTATTACGAGTTGACATTGTACGCTTGCAGTATTTTACTAACAATAGTACGCATTGCTACGATATCATGGGCTTCGAGGTCCAACTGTCGGCCCAAAAATTTCTAGAAGCATTTTCTGCTTCGTTCGGGTTCGGAATCGACTTTAATTTGGACTAGTGAGCTTGTGTTGACTAGATGAACAAATTCCGTGTTCTGAACAGATCTTAAATCTTGTTGTATCGACAGACAAATGATAGAAAACCATCCAATACTCTAGAAAGAGCTTTATGGCAACTTCGGTCTGATTTAATTTAAAAATTGGAGTCTGCACCTAATTTAGCTAGAAAATACATTTTTTTACCTCATACACCTATGAATGAGATTATCGTGCATCGAATCAAAAGATTCGGGTTCGTGAACACAACCTAACTTTTAACTTGACTTATTAATTTTATCGATTTAACAGACATATTATAAAAGGACGATTAAATTCTTACTTTATTATAATTGTGTTTTACTGATGTGAGCAATATATAAATTTACCAATAACCCATGGCTCAAGTTGTTAGGAGTGAGATCCAAGATTTTAAGGTCTTGAGTTCGAGTCGCATCATGGCCAAAAAAAGAATAAAAATTATGGAAAAATAAAGATGGAGACTATACTCAACAAGAAGGAAGACAAAGTCGAAAGCATCATCGTCCAACCATAGACGACATGGTGATTAAGCGATCCACATATGCCAATGACGAGATAATGGTTGTTTGTGAATATTAGTTGTAAATAATTAGTAACATATTTATATAATCCATAGCAGGGATAAAAAAAACAATATATAAATTTATTTTTCAAAATGAAACATAATGCATTTCTCAATAAGTGTAACGGTGTACATAATTTTTTCTGTTTATTTTACATTGTCAATGTTTTTATAGTCTTTAAATTATTTGTTTTATTTATGTTTTAGTAGATCAAATGTTGAATTTAATTTAATATTTTTACTTATAATTTACTTCGATATGTTCCACTTTTATCTTAATGGTTTAATTTTGATTAAAAAAACAATATATGAGCTGACATTAGACTAATATCATTTTAAACTTTAAAATCAATTAATAGTTAAAGATGTTGAAAACAAATCAACAAGGGATAATGCTCCAATAAAACAAGAAATGGCCTTAGACCTTAAATCTTTGCACCATTAATATACATAAAAAGTACAAGTGAGTTAAAATTGTGCTTTTTTTTTGTATACTAAGATTGCAAAAGCCATTGATATTGGATCTTTTACCTATAGATTGCTTTGTGAGATGTGTAAAATAATACAAATTGGAGGACTTGGTGCGATCTTACTTCACTCAAAAAATTAATTTAATGTGTCCTTTTGGGTGGTTGATTTTATCCACTAGGTGACGTTGAATATTAGTGGTCATCTAGAATTTATTCACCAAATGGCACTATAAGGGGATCTATATAGTATTTAAAAACCAAAAGGAAAATTTGAAATTTGATTAGCATTTGTCATGGTTCAAATAAAATTTGATTTACAATAGTACAAAGTTTGGTCCACTTTTGAGTTGGCATTCTGCTCAAGATTTTATTTGGCAAAGCAGAACTTTCCATTTGGATCCCCTTATTTATTTCATGCTCCAAACAAGCTTGCATTTATTAACTTTTTACAGATTTAAATATATTTAAAATTTTAGATTATACTCTTGTTGTCCCACATTAATTGGAGTTGAGCATTTGATCGGTTTGATTAAAATAAAACTGAATTAATTGATCGTCTGAATATAAAAATTAAACAGATCAAATATGACCCTCTAGCCAAAATTGAAACCAGACCAGCCTTATAAAAAGTAAAAAAAATTCAAAACTGAATCCAACTAAATATATCCGTGATTTGGAAATTGTAAACCTAAATCATATTTTAAAACTCAAAATTGAACCAACAAAAAATCATCGGCGCGTCAGTTAAATAGGTCAATCGGATATTTTACTCATCCCTAATATTAGTAAATAGTTTAAAATATAAATATGTATAATGAGTTAATTTATCAAAAATATCATACTTATTCTTATTTAATAAATAAGTATTATCTGTTTTCTATTTAAACACTTTACTACAATCAATAAAAATATACATGATATATTTATTAAGTTAAAAAGGAGTGCTTTTAATTTGAAATAAAAAAAAAATTAAGTAATGCTTTATAATTTAACACGAATGGAGTATTTTTTTTATTTTTAATATAAAATTAATAAATTTTACATAATTCTTTACTTCTTTTATAATTTAAATTTGAATCATTGGTTGAAAATTCGATGAAATGGAGAAGAAAAATGTTGACATTATTTGATATCTCAAAAATATTAAAGTTAAAAATAAAAAATTAGTTGATTAAATAAAATTTAACTTTATTAAATAAATTTTATTTATATTAAATTAACCTATTTCAGTTTATTAAAAATTTAAAGATAATTTTGTTTATCAAACTAGAAAATAGAATAAATATTATTGTAACATCATTTCTTTCATTATGAATTTCTGCCCTATAAATAGTAGCATGAAATGATTATTTTGATAATTAGAAAGTGGGGGAGTGTTTGTGGAAAAATCTATTACACGATCTAGCAGATTGTTGTCTAATATTTATACTGTTTGAACTATAGTTTAATGATGGCATGAAATGATTTTTTTTTAAAGATAAATATGAAATGATTTTTTTGTTCCTATAACGGGAAGAAACGTTAATAAAATGGTATGGTAATGATTATTATTAGGTGGAAGTGGCCCTTTATGTTTTGTTTAATGGGTCGATGCGTTAAAATTTAGGCCAAAGATACAAAAAAACCCCTCAATTTATTTGGAAAGTATAAGATAGTCCTTAAACTTTTTTTTGGTCCAAAACGATCCTTTTATTTTTTTTTTCAAACAAAAAACCCCTTCTGTGCAAAATTTCTGTTAAATAATGGCGTGGCATATAAGAAAATAGTTTAAAAACATCCTTAATGTTTAAAAGACTTACCAATTTTATACTTATAAATTTTTTTAATCATTTTCACCCTCTTCTTCATTTAAAAACATATAATTAATTAAAATTATAAATTAAAACTCAATTAAACCTATCAAAAACTAAATAAACACTTCAAACCCCAGTTAAAATTAATCAAAGTCTAATTAGTCAGTGATTTCCGGCAGCCGCCACTCACCGACCGCCGGAATTTTCTTTCCGGCGATCAATTTTTTGTCCGGCGGCGGTGTTCATCCTCCTCATCCACTCTTTCCATAGACACAGAGCTATAAATTAAAGAACTAAGATTTGAACAACAAAGAAGCAATCTTTCACAGAAATTAAACCTAAACGAAACTCCTCAATTGCAGCCACTTTGAAACCTTTCAAATCCAAAATAAACGAATAAAAACTGAAAACCCTCATCAAAATAAAAAATGAAAACCCTCATCAACATATTGAAAAAGGCTTGTCCTTGATTTTGAAAGAAAATCAAATCAGAGAGCCATAGCTTCAACCATTTGATTCTTGGCAATGATTGAAACTTTCTCCATGGCTGAACATTTCAAAGAAAAAACAATTTTAATAAATTAAATTGTCCTGGAGTAACTGGAATTTGGGATAGAAAGGAAAGGAAACAAAAAAATTAAGAAAATTAAACAACTGTTCAACTTACTCCCTTTAGGGATGAACCTTTACTGTTCGTGGCAGTGTGGGCGAGGCGGCGGTGGCGGGTGGAGCGGTGACGGATGAAGCGGCGGCCCGGAAATCAGTGGGTGAATGGATGGTTAGGATAGGTCATCTTTTATTGTGTTTGGTTTAATTTGATTTGGTTTTAATTATTGATGTTTAAATTAAGAAGATGGTGAAAATGATTAAAACAATTTAAAAATATAAAATTGGTAAATATTTTAAACATTGAGGATGTTTTTGAATTTTTTTCCTATGCGCCATGTCATCATTTAACGGAGATTTTGGACGGAAGGGTTTTTTTGTTCGGAAAAAAAAAATTAAAGGGTCGTTTTGAACCACAAAAAAGTTTAAGGATTGTCTTGTATTTTCTGAATAAGTTGAGGGGTTTTTTTATACCTTCGGCCTAAAATTTATGTTCCTTACTTTTGGTCTCAATGAGATAATGTACAATTTCATGCAACAACCATTTAATAATAATAAAAAAGTAAATAAAAATGTATATTCATCAAAAGATGTTACAATTCATTTGGACGAGCAATGTTACAAACTTACAATAGTGAAGGAAAAATTATTGAATGTAACCGTTGTGCCATGTTATTCGTACAACAAATTAATAATGTGTTTGTTATGTGAAAAAGATACATTAAATAATAAATTAAAAAATGAACTTGGGATTCCATACCACCATAGTGAGGGCACTTCAGATTGTCACACATCCTATAGTTAATGGCTTTTTAAAGGGTAGTTCATTTCAGCAGTTCTTCTGATTAAAAATTAATTTTGTTTGGGATACTAAGACTCCAACATTTTCTAATGATGCTTAAAGATACCATTATTATCTCTCAACATCGTTTAATCTTAACTCTTTTGCGGAGATTTGGGTTAAAATTATGAATGATATGCAATTATTTGGATCAATTGAGAGATAATATATTGTTATTTTTATTTATTTTTCATTTAAAGAGCTAAAAATTCAACTATATCCAAAGAAAATTAATAAAATGAAACATAATAATGTTCACTCATGAAATGAGATAACATCCAAATTTCAGAATTCTCAAAGCTCTACTACGAGAAGCATTTCCACTTATCCATAAAATCGAATTTCAAATTCTTCGTCTGAGTCTTAGACTAGTCCACCAACTATTTTTTTTTAAATAAACTATAATGTGATTACTTATAAAGTACCCAAATTCGGATCAATATTAGAATAACTGTACATCACAACGATAATGTCATTGAAAATTCTCAGTTGTTTAATATCTATTTGGAATCCAAATGTTATACGCTTTTTAGCTTTAATATTTATTTGGAATTCAAGTATTATAGACTTTTTAGCTATGCGCAAATTTATGAATTGGTCCATTATCAATGTTAGGGTGGGATATTAAACTCTCTGTGTTACTCAAGTTTCAGGAAATTTCAAAAAGATCATTAAAGTCAATTTTCTTATAAAGTGGTCACTGAATTATACCTTTTATTACAAAAATATTTCTATTGTTACGAAAAGAACACTAAACTTTTTGTGAACTACAAAAAAATCATTGGATTATTCCTGTTATTACAAAAAGGTCACTGAACTATGTACTTTTTTGTAATTTTGGCTTGCCACGTAAGCAAAAATGTTAGATTTTACGTCGTTTTATATGAGGTGAACCCTTTTGTAATAAAAGGTATAATTCAGTGACCATTTTGTAAGAAAATTGACTTTAGTAACCTTTTTGAAATTTCCTGAGATTTGAGTGACCCAGGGAATTTAATATCCCGTTAGGGTATGATAATATTTGAAGAGGATGTCAATGAGAGAACTTAGCCAATTAACTCAGTAACATCCCCTTTAGCTTTCAGTTCAAAAATATGTCAAGGTATCAGACATTTGAAAAATTTGACTAAATTTTAAGTTTTTTCAATTTGGTGCAGTGGCGGATTTAGAAATTTAATATGGTGGGGTCCATAAAAATTAAAATTATAGACATGTATAAGCTTAAAAAAAATAAAAAAATAAATCAATTATTTACAATTATCCTCGACGAGTTTTTATATCCTGAAAATACTGAATAATTACATCATTGGTGACACTATTAAATACATCCTTCTCGATGTATGCTATTAGACAATCATTCAACTACTGATCACTCATTTTATTTTGTAAATCACTCTTTATCAATTTCATCGCTGAAAAAGCTCGCTCCACGGTTGTTGTAGCTACAGGCAAAATTAGCGCCAACTTTAATAGTAAATACACTAGTGAATAAATATTATGCTTCTCGACCTCCACCATCCTCTTTGAAAGCTCTCCTATTCCATTTAAATTACTAAATCTGTCGTCTCCATGTACATCTGTAATATAGTTTCAAGTTGATTTTTAAGTACAATAAGTTCAACACTAGAAAACTCACATGGATAGAATTCAGCCATCTTGACTAACTTTTTCTTGTCAAATGCACTAAATGAGTCTTTTGGACTCAAGCAAGCAACACAAAGAAGTAATTCAGTATTGACTTCATCAAAACGACGATTGAGCTCTTGAAGTTGCATATCAATTACTGCATGAAAGACATCAACTTGATAATGGATTGATCTCTAAATGTAGTTAGCCTAGCTCATAAAATAATTATTTTGATATATATTTACAGTTTGTTTCAGTTAGAAAATGTACCAAATATATTTGGTACTTTATGAAAATATATATCAGTTTATATTATATTAGATGCCCTAAAAGCATAACACAGCTAAGGATTCTTGCTTTGTTTGCTGGCAGTTGCAATTCCACCATAATACAACATGATATGATGAACACCTTTCAACTTTTATATTCCAACTCCCTAACTATTTATATAATACTATTGTTGATCCCATAATGATAAGTAGTTTTTTTCCCTTTATTCAATTCTAAAAGACTTTTTGACACTATAATTTATATATTCGTATCTTATTATATTTTTATTAATTTTCTGTTAGCAAATTCGGAACATTTTTATAAAGTGGACAAAAATATAAAGTGATATATTTTTTATAATGTTGTAAATGGATAAACAAAAATATTAAGGTGAGCAAAATAAAAATTTAAAGTTAGACAAAACTATTTTATTGAATCTATATTAATAATACTATATGAAAATTTAAATTAGTAAAGTGAACAATTGCTCATCCTCCATTTTATATAGCTCCGTTCATGTCATTACGTAATTTTTTATGTCTTGAGTGAGGTAGTTTATATATAATATAATATTATATTTATATATAATTTATCTATTAATGTTTTTATTTATATAAATTATAGGTCTATTATATATAGGGGAGTATTTTACGGACTTTCAACATTTAAGAAAGAAAACTTTTGTGTTGTAAACAATTTTTTTTTATAATTTGAAAAGGGGAAGTATTTATGAAAAAAATCGAACTCACAATTTAGCAGTGTATTGCTCAGCGGTTATACCATACCATCTAAGCTAAGATTATAGAGTGGCATGATATAGTTTGACAAATGAATGTGGATCTCCGGTTCCAAAACTATTTGTGAGCTGACTTGTAAGAAATTTAGGTCAAATCTAATATTTCTGACCAAGACCAACATGTTTTACCGACCATTCGTTTTCTTCCATGTAAAAATATTATAACTAGTACACTGCCAATTAAATAGGGTTAATTCCTAAAAAAATCATAAACTTTACACGAAGTTTCATTTTAATCATGACCTTTAAAAGTTGTCATTTAAAAGGACGAACTTTCATTTTATTTCAAATCTATCACCAAAGTAAAATTCGGTGTATTTTATCTGACTAAAAATTCCTAATCCTAAATACTCTAACTGAAAGATAATAAGATTTGATGTTGATTAATAACTTGGGTCTTTCATTAATGATTTAGTGAAGAATTTAGTTAATAAAAATACATTGAAATGATGAATTTGAAACAATATGAAAGTTCGTGCCTTTAAATGACAACTTTTAAAGGTCGTGATTAAAATGAAAATTCGTGTAAAGTTCATGATTTTTTTAGGAATTAACCCAATTAAATATTACTACTTCACACTATGCACTTAAATTTATAAGTACCTTATAATAATACATACATCAATTCTCCTCACTAATCAATCAATAGTACTGTTTTAAAGGTAAATTAATTTACCATTAGTGCTATTATTATTATTCACTAAATTTGGTTCAATAAACTTCAAGTATTTAGACTTAATTAAGACCGAAAAGTCGTGTTCATAAAAAAAGTGAAAAGTCACTAGTTTATATCACAGATAGATACTATCATAGATAAATTTTCATCGAATCAAAAAGGTATTATGATTAAAATATAAATGTCTCGTTTCTTTTTTCTATAAAGAAAGTAAATTATAATGGTCGGTTAAATTAGATTTGATTAATCACATGCAAAACCCTTTCGATTGGGAACTTAGAGTAATCATTCATCCTATTAGAAAATGGATTAAGATTTTCAATTTTGTTAGTTTTGAACCCTTAAAAAATGGTCTCGTAAATGGTCAAAATTTAAGAATCTCAAATTTTAATTTTGACTTAAGACTCTTAAAACTAGTCCAACTGCAACAACGGTCCAAAATGAAGCTTCTGATGTACTAATGTTTTGAAGATGTAAGTTTGATATGAAATGTAGGCAGCCATTTAGGAAATATCAGGGCAGTATGGTAGGGGCCTGGTAAAACGGTTGACAGTTTTAAGATTCAACTTTTCGTACCATTCTCATAAATGGGGGCCTAAACCAACCAATTATTGGTCTCCGGTTAAAACCGGCTCAAATGATTCAATTAAGTGGTCCAATTATTATTTCTTTATATGAAAAATTGATTTTTTTTGGGGTTGACAAGTTTGATATTTCAACCAGACCATGAATTTTGATCAAAATTTATTAAATTCAAGTCTCGTCAAATTTTAATTTTGTTCAAATCAAATCAGCCATCAACTTCTGATTCTTAGAATAATAATGTACTATCAATTATCAAATACTATCTTAACAACCGTTTTTATGTTTGTTTATGGATAATAGACACTTGACTTGAATTAATTGGGCTGTCACATTAAGCCCATCAACAATTTTTTTTTAAATACGATAAAATAACATGAGAAAAAAATTTCAAAAACAATTAGTAAAAAAATCATAAATCAGTAAAAATATGAAAAATATATTTCAAAAATTAAAAAAAATGATATTATTAGTAAAACAATAAAATAAAGACATGACCTGTAAATATGTACGAAAACAATGTAAAGATGATTTTTTTTTTAAACTCAAATGAAATTTTCTTAAATCAAATCTGAAGCAATTACAGTAGTGAGGAATTCAGGAAAATTGGTGAACTAATTTTGATGACCTGATAAGGAACGGGCAATGCGCTAGCACGTATGTTGCCTGATTCGCAGACCGTCTCTTAAAAACAATCAATAAATCCGACCTTAAAAGGTTGAAGTTTCTGATATCCAAAATCACTTCCATCGCATCTGACTCGATATCCACATTCGACCACCCCTTTAACTAAGGCAAAGCTTCCCTCATACTCATTATTTCAGCAGTCCTTGGAGAGAAGACACCATCAAACATATTGCTCCTGGCTTGCAACACTCTACTTGAATAGTCCATCACAACACAGCCGAACCTGACCTTTCCCTAAGCGCTAAAAACAGTTGCATCCACATTAACCTTCACCTACCCCGTAGTCGGGGACCTCCATCTTACCAGCTCATCCCCACCATCAATCTCCGCAGATCTCAGCTGAACTTTGGAAGAGTTAGATGCCTAGCATGCAAATAAACTATGGCCAGCTTCATTAATGATCACATCAGCACTCCCACCTTTCTTGCTCCACACCCAACTGTTTCTATTCAGCCAATAAATCAACATATCATGGCCACCAAAGAAGCATCATTTGTTGACAAATTCAGAAGCCAACGTCGACACCAAGCTCCAAAGTCTTCGGACTCATCTACCATCACCTAAAGCTTCGATTTACTCCAGCAAGAAACTGCAATCCTACAAGTGCTAAATAGATGAAGTGCAGATTTTGCTCTTGACTCGCAGACCACACAATCTGAGTTAATGAACACATGCTTTGTTGCTAGGTATCCACAGCAGGAAGAAAACCATAATAAACCCTCCATACAAAATTTCTAGCGTGCAAAGGGACCTTTAAATTCCAAATTTTGCTCCAAATATCATATGAATTACTTTTTATGTTTCCAAACATTACCCTATAATAGCTTTTAACTGTGAATAAACCTTTAGGGTCATACAACCAATACTAGGAGTCTTTAACATTCCTAAAGCTTAAAGGAATATTAATAACTCTCTCAACATCTTTATCACAAAGAATATCCTTCAACAATCCATGATCGCACTTCTGCGTACCCACTTTTGCATACCCACTTCCATTAATTGATCCACTCTATCTTCTCTAAGTTCTTCTGGCAAAGAAGATTCCAAATAACCATTGTTATGTTCTCTTAACCAAGGATCATTACACACACGCGTATTATGACCATTCCCTATACGAATACAAACGCCTTTCTTAATAATTTGTTGAACTTCAAAGATACTTCTCCATATGTAAATTGGGTTAGACCCTAATTTAGCTTCTAGAAAAGAAACTTTTGGAAAATAGCGAGCCTTAAAAAAATTTCCCATCAAATTATCACTCATACTCGTCAAACGCCAAGCTTGTTTAGCTAACATCGCAGTATTAAATTCCCGCACGCTACGAAAGCCCAAACCACCGAGCTTCTTCGGTTTACACAACTTCTCCCAACTAGCCTAACGAATCCCCTTCTTATCACTTCCGTTCTTCCCCCACCAAAAAGAAATCATTATACGCTCGAGCTTATCATAAATACATAAAGGGATAAGAAAAACATCCATTACATAATCTCAATATTTCTATCAATCTTCATCTGTCCATATCGATACAACAGAAACCCAAGACGTTCACGATGATTCTCTATGATATAATCAGCCGAAATTGGTCGGTTCATGATCAAATGCTCAGCAAACACCACAATCACTATGAAAAAAAAACACTTACTCGGCTATTGAATAGATTAGGGTAATAATAGATTTCAAAGAAACTCACCTATCCTTCTGAGTTAGAATATCAGACACATAAATAACAACAAATGATGCACCAACTACTACATTTCGATAAGGAAAAGATGTAAGGTTAATATCCGGCCGAAGATTTTCTAACCAGTTGTTCATCTATGGTTAACCAACAAAACAGTCAGATTAATATCATTGACAAATAACAAATCATTTACATAAAAATGTGATCAGTATGAAAACTATGTGGTGAACCAGTGAATAACAACTGGTTAGAAAATGACACCAACTATAAACCAGTTGTTAACCTATGGTTAACCAACAAAATAGTCATATCAATATCATTGACAAACAATCAAAAACTTATTCAAATGTTATAAACTAATTTTGATTGTTAAAAATATGATAAACTAACTACATTTACCTCTGTAATAAATCATAACAACAGTGACTACCAAAACAACAAGCTTGTCTTGGAGGCTGACCTAGTGTTCACCATTGTGGAATCAAATTCTGAAAAACTACTCAAATGGTAAGTTTGATAGAAAGATAACCAGAGTTTGAATGGAGAAAAAGAAGCCGAAAATCTCGCCACAATCGTGACATGCAAATCTTCTCAGCCAACTCAATCGTATTTCTCTAATTTGAAAAGTATAAAATTTAAAAAGAGAAAGCTTAAAATTCAAAAAAAGAAGATGCAATGACAATTTTCAACTTTGAAACTAAAGGCCGTAAAGAACTAAATAATTTTAGACTAAGCCCGTATTCTGTTTAAAAAGGTCTAAACTAAATAAGCCTTGTCTCTGAGCCCACAGAAACTAATAATGGATCGGGCCGTTCTAGCTTTGCCTTTGCTCAATGAACAGAGGCAGCAACGTGATCATCATCATCATCTGTTCAAGAATCAAAGATTTCGAAGACAAAATTTCTCCCGATAACACAAAATTGCTGCTGTTTCAGACGAATACCCCAACTTTGCACTGTTCAAAAACCCTAACCTAAAACCTTCTATTTCTGTCATGACGGCTCTTGGTGGATCTACCTTCTGTTTCAAAGTAAGTTCTCAATTCTCATTAATTTTTATTTTAGGAATGAAATGTTTTACCACCTAATTCTTTTGATTGAGTTTTCTCCTTTACAAATAATGCAAAAAAGGAAACAAAAGATTCACTTCAAGATTTGATGTTAAACTTTTTAAATTTGCAGAATTTAGCTTCATTTTGGGTTGGTGTTTGAATGTATTTTAGTGCACCAAGATGAATGAGAAATTAGTATTTTGTTTTCTTGAATCAGTTCTTTTATACAGAATTTTCCTTAACCTGTAATGTTGCTGTAGGTAAATTTTATTGATAGAGTGCTGCCATGCGCTTGCCTTAACAATAGTTTCAAGATGCTTCCTAATCTCTCTTCTACAACACATTATTGTCCTCTCAAGCTGCAGATTGCACAACGAGCCCGTAAGTAAATTCTTGCGCTTCGTATTTCTTTACCGGGGTTTGTTTAATATGTTTCCGCATTCTGTTTTCACATGCAAGCAGCACCCATTGTGAAAGCTCCGCGGTTGTTGTCATTAACAGCATGCCGAGTAAAACGTGAAGGCTCGGGGGAAATATTGAGCGGTGAAAACATCGTAGTGGATGAGCAAACCCTAGCGCGGGACCTGCAGATTGCAATCGAAGAAGAGAATTACGCCCAAGCTGCAAAAATTAGGGATAGCCTTCGGCTACTTCAGGAGGATAGTAAAGCTTCAGTACTGGCAGCAAATGCTCGGTTTTATAATGCATTCAGGAACGGTGATTTAGCTTCAATGCAAAACCTTTGGGCAAAGGGAAATAACGTCTGTTGTGTGCACCCCGGTGCTAGTGGAGTTATCGGATATGACGATGTTATGGAGAGCTGGGAGCTTGTATGGATGAACTATGATTTCCCATTAGAGATCGAGTTGAAAAATGCTCAAGTTCATTTTAGAGGCGATGTAGGATATGTTACGTGTGTGGAGTTTGTTAGGACGAAAGGCAGCAGTTGGGGAGCTCAATTTGTAACAAATGTTTTTGAGAGGATTGATGGTCAATGGTTCATTTGTATTCATCACGCTTCACCTGTTGACTTGTAAGAAATTTGTATTAACATGTCCAAGGAAAGCTGCATTATTGTGCAGATTGTTTCTATCAGAGTTTCAATCTTCTGCATTAGAATCTGTAGAATATGGGCAAATTTGTTATTTATGACTAGATTTTGACTCGAAATATGCAGGAATGGAAGTGCATAAAGCTCTGGAAAAGCAAAAATCTAGTTTGAGTTGGTTGATAGTGTTAACAAATTGGAGTAGAAGGCATAGCTTCTTTTATTTTCCAGTTTCAGATTTGCATGGTAAGACTCGGATTCTTTGTTTATGACATAATTCCACGCTAACACTTAATTCGATCAATGTATTCTGTTTCGGAACCTGTCAAAAATGTTTTCGGACACGAAACTCCATTTTTAACATAAAAAACCTTAAAATAACACCGTTTTTCCATGTCCATGCCCTTTCCGTGTTTAAGTGTCTTGTTTGCCAATGTTTGTGTTCGTGCTACCTAGCATTTCAATAGTGCACTTTAAGAGCTAAGATTGACAGTGACTAAAGTGCAAGGTATTTCAATTGAAATAAAATAACAATGATCTCTTAAGGATATTTCAGATGCTATTTCTTAAAAAATTAAAGCTTTACAAAACTATAGTTCTTAATTCTAGAGGTATATATATTTGTTGAAGTAAGATTCTTTACACAAGGGTGATGCTACAACTGCTACAAAATTATGATGGCTAAACATTACTTCTGCTACATCAGAAACAACTGAACATCACGACAGTGATGGATTACTATATTCTTTATCCATTTAAAGAGCAACTAACAGTAGTTTTAAGACCAAATAACCTCATGGCAAGAAGCTAGACCCTTCCGACAGGGGAGATTGGCGGACTTGGAGTGTATTTCGTAGGTACATCGCCATTTCCAGAGTCCTGCACAGCTTTTTCTTCACATACAAGGTTCATTTCATTGATATCAGGAAATGTCTGACAGCTTAAAACCGAGACACAAATGAAAAATGCTTGTAATGAAGAAATTGATGGACTAAATTCAATCGAGTACTTTCCCTTCTCCACCGGTGCCATGCTGAAGATGTGAGTGTCATGCTGTGGTTCTCCCTGTATTAAAGTGCAAGTCTAGCTTCATAAATATTTAATAAAACTGCAAACAGAATGCAACAGAAATTTCTCAGGTAAAACACAAGCAAGCAATACCTGAACAAAAAGTTCAAAACAATCCGACATCAAGGAAGGATCAGATTCCCTTTGAAGCTTCTGATGTTGATTTTCATTGGAGAAAATGCGTAATTTGCAACCAACATCCCAACCTCCACAGTCGCATGATCCACCGGATTTCCAGCGATGAATCAACGATGAAGGAACTCCTTTGCTTGGCAAACTATGTACACCGCCAGGAAGAATGACAGTATAATTATTGAAGTGTTTATCCTCTGGCATGCTACCCTTTTCCATAAAATCTTTATTGCTCGGTGGCCTTCCACAGCATAAGTTTTCACTAGGCTTCTGTAGAACTACAGCTGCAAGCTCTGTGTTTGGCTTTATTTCTGCTGATGTCTGACCTGTCTTCTGTCTTTGATCAACTCCAAACAGAACCGACTCTTTTACATTCGAGGTCCTTCCAGAAAAATTCAATAAGGAAGAGTCACTGACCATCATCTGGCCGACCATCATCTGGCCGACCACATTATAGACAAAGCCGCAATTTCTCTCTTTACCAACTTGATTCATCCAGCTGCCACTTTTTCTCTTAATTTCGTCGATGGAGTACAAAACATAGTTACAGCCTTGACCAGTCTTCCACGGTGATGTTAAATTTTTCATTGGAGTAGCAACTAAGATAGTTTGTTGGTTTATAACAAATCTGTACAAAGGAAATCCATTACTTCTTAAAAGCATCAGGTGAGCTTGTATGCTGGATGACTCACGCTTTTCATTTTGAAGTGATACAGCAGCACTAATTGGATTGTAACTACAGGAGTCTATGCTTCCTCTTGATGACTGATCACTTCCAGCAGAATTTGGTAAAGAAGATCCCCTTGACTTCAGTAGTGGATCCAGTATCCTTCTCAAAGGGCTGGATTTAACTCGGTTATGACCACTTGCTTTCTCTCTGTTAGAATTATCCGTAACACTCGACGCTTTTGGTATCACAGGACCAGATTTGCTTGATACATATGTGGAGATCAGCTGCGGGACAGCTGAACTATCCTTGAAGCTGAAACTTCGGGTCATCCGACCTAAGCTGAAGCTAAAGCGGCGATTTGGGGATGGATGCCTGCTTTTCCTAGCAGCCAGTTCTGTTAATTCTTGATCCAATGTCCCCGAATTTTCAATTGAAGACCGAGCATTTCTCATTGCATAGGATGAGAGATCAGAATCCTGAGTATTGTTTGCATCAAGTGTCGTTTCCTGTTGATCTGTGTTAGTCTCCATCCTAGAAGGCAGCGGACACGAGTGTGGAAATTCAGAGTGGAGTTCCGAAGAGAAAATCCCATTGTCAGAAAAGCCCTCTGTCAAGCTATCCTGAATTGCTCCTGTCACATGCTCGTCCATTGACCTTCTTGGCTCCTTTGATAAAGTAGCCTGGGGGATTTTTCCAGGTAAGAGGAGAACGATGCTTTTGCTTTTATCAGCTTGATGTTGATGAGGAAGATTACATGCTGGTTCTTGCAACTCCGGTATTTTCTTTGTTCGGTAATCAAAATTCTTCTTTTCCTTCGTAACCAGTGAACTTTCATAACTTCTCAACTTGGATGATGAAGATTCCACACTTTGAGTGCTATTCTGTTTCAAAGACTTTCTTTTGATATCGGATTCTTGCGTCACCTCAATTCTCTGCTTCGCTTCTCTATCAAAGGAACTCACACTTTCCCTCGGCTCTGTCAACATCTTGTTATATCTGGAGCTGGATGACCAACTTTCTACTTTTGAAGTGGTCTTCAATTTATAATCCGACTCTCTTCGTTTACCCTTTTCAGAGGTTGTATCTGGGCTACTTCTATGAAAAGACTTATAAGTCCATAATGCCCTCTTCTGTCCATCAAAATGGCTCTTGGAAGCACTTTCCACATCATGAAAAGATGATTTTGCATTTCTTGATATGCCATCTTTATGAGAGGAATAATATCTACAAGGAGGAAGAGGCAGCTTGCTGGATGTCTCACTGTATTGTGGAGGTGGACTATAATAGGCAGGAGGCCTTTTAGCTGATAAATCCATCCTGGGCAAGGATGCAATATTTCCTACTCCCGCTGGGATGCCCTTTTGGTGGCATTTCCAACTCTCTAAGCGTTCCCAATCCAAAACCCCAACATTCAAAGCATTATCTTGTTTCTTTTCTGTTCTCTCCACACGCTGCAGATAACCAGGCAAATTTGACATATATCTAACAAGCTCGTCATCTGTTTGTGACCTTACCGGGTCAGCCAGCTGCCGACAGTTCCCTGAAGATTTTATCTCATCATCTATACCGCCGTATTGCTTACTGATGTAAGCTTTGGCTTTTGACAGATCTTGCCGCTTTAGACTCTGTGTTGGTTGAGTTGGAAGGGCCTTCTCCTTTACTATCTTAGAACTTTGCTGCTGTTTACTACCCTTTCTCACTTCTACACCAGAAGGTTTTGGGACCGCGTTACTTTGTCTCACGCCGGACATCATTTTAGCTGTTTATCATACTCAGTGAACATAATTTTTTTATCTGCTCAAGGACAATGCAAAGAAGAACTAGTCACTCTTCCATAAATGCAGTATTTCATACAGCTCACATCACATGTGTTTAAAATCTTTTAATGATTAAATATTAGAAGGAAACATGTTTTAGTGTGTACTATCGATAGGAATCAGTAAGAACACCAGTAATTGTGCAAAGAAAATTCTTTACTACTCCATGAAAATCAAAAATTAGAGGCTCGGGGACAAGGCAAAGAAGAACTAGTCACTCTGCTTCCATAACTGCAGGTATTTCATACAGCTCACATGTGTACAAGTTCTATAATGATCAAATATTTAGAAGGAAACCAGCAATCTAAAAGAACACTAAAAAATCCTCAAGAAAAAAAAACTAAAAATAGTGCCAAAAAAGATTATAATCAGAAAATTAGTAGCCAGTTTTGATTTTTGCGTTGAAAAAGATCAACACAATTATTATTTACAATCAATTGACAATCGACACGAAATTAATCTCTATTTTGCTTTCATTTTTACGTTCTGATCTACATATAAACAGATCTAATCACAAAACCTAGAAATCACAAACGTATACATTTCTCCATTCTTCAAAACACAAACACGTCTTAATGACAATGTACATTATCATATTCTCAAGAAATTAATAAAAAAAGACATTAACATCCGCTTCTCACATTCTCTAATTTCTCAGCAACCAAACACGCACAGAAAAAGAGTAAACCAAACATCTAAAACGAAAAAAACGGCGAAAATTCCAAGAAAGAGTAGAACAAACGTACCTGAACAAAAATGCAGGTTGAAGAAGCTGACAACCGAACCGAAAAACCGCTGATCTCGAAAAAAGATCGGAAACGTAAAAAGAAAAAAGCAGACAAAATCACAGTGATTTCTTGAACGAAAACAAACTTAGACTATAAGCAAAGTAAAGAATGACTGCAACTCAAAACCGAGACATTGTTGATTCTTTCACATTCTTGATTTGTAACCGGAAAACGAAACAATCAAACCACTGAACCAGATAGAAACGGAAACTGTAGTGGAGAAGGGAGAGTGGCGTTCTGGTTTTTGATCGGACGGTTATGATAAAAGCTAGTGAAAAGGAGGGAAAGTAGGGGTAGAGTAGAGTATTATGATAGGTGTGGCTGTATGTAATGGGTCCCATTGGTAGGACTTTTTAATCTGTAGCGAATCCCGATGATTGGAGTTCGTGTGGGTCCCTGATTAGGGTGACGTCACTCGCGGCGGGTGGTGCTTTATGAGCTGAAGGACTGTGTGACTGGTTTATTACTGATTATACGTTTTGTTTATTGAAGTACGATTATTTCGCGCGAGATGAGAAACGATTCAATTGTGCGTTGTTAATGTTTGTCTTTACTCACACTTGTCAACTGTCAAGGAATCTCTTTCTCTAATTAATTTAGTTTTTAGTAACTTTTTTTTTACCTTGTGGTGATCCTGATCCAATATAAGGCGTATTCCCACATGATTTATTATTATTATTATTATTATTCATCCCTTTATTTTTCCTCCAATGTTATGGGTTAATGTTAGTGTTAGTGAGAAGTATGGCTGACTAAGAACCGAATCAGACGAAAAATCGGACTGAACTGAATCGAAGTTATTGTTTGGTGTGATTTTTGGTTATAATGGTATGGATTGGTTTGTCTTATTCCGACGAAGACGAACAGATCTTGTCGGGTTCGTCTCATTCCGGCGAAGCGTTTTTGAAACTTTTTGTAAATTGATACCGTTTTGTGGGTATTGTTTTATTGTATTAAACAATTTTTGATTTGAAAATATTATTGATAATTAATTTACATTAAACAAAAATTATTATTGTTTTTTAAATTTTATAAGGAAGAAGGCTTGTTTGTATACTATTTATAATATTAACACCTATTTAGAATATATTCTAATCATGAATGATTTATTTAAACTTTTTTTCTATTGAAAACAGACCAATTTAACGCTTTATGGTATAATTGAAAGTTGAAAATGTGAAATAAAATAATATTAACGATTTTCCAATATCGAAGTGCTATTGAAATAATATTTAAAGGGCAATAATTTTTTAATTATTTTTCATAAATAAATTAAAAAAGTTGTACTCAAGCTAGATAATTGAGGAGTTAGGAGCCATAAATTATATTTAGGGCTATTTTTTTAGGCCAAATGATCAAAAAAAGACCAAACCTTTTATGAAAGTTGCACAAAAGTCCAAACCTTTTAATTTTATCCAATTTGTCCTAAAACGCATGATTTCGTTTCAATTTTGTCTAATTACACAATTTTACTTATGTGGCGCTGATATGTGACATGCCACATCAGCGCCACGTAGGCGCCACATGAGAAAAATAACACAATTGGACAATTTAAAATATAGTTTAAATTGAATTAATATACAATTCTTTAAATAAAATAAATAAATAAAATAATACAAAAAGAAAAAAGAAAAGAAATTTGTAGAAAATGAAAATGGAATTATAGTCAAATAATCGACTAGAGAAGATAATAAATTTTAAATTTGTTAGTTAAATAGATTAAGAAATAATAAAATTTTATAACTTTTAATTTAGTATTTTTTATTTAATTATTTTCAAAAAAATAGCATGCTCTTCTTTGTAAAAGAAATAATAATAATAGAAAAAAATAGAATTCTTATGTCGACACCATAAAGAGAACCGTTTTATGTGATCGTTTAGCAATTTTTTTATTAAAAGGCCGACGATATGTTGTTTGACGCTATAATTTTTTGATAAAAAGGGTTGAATGTTATTCACTCTGGAGGTAAAAAAAATCAATTGCCACTTGCTGATTATACTCATTGATGTTTTTATTTTTTCTATTTAATCTTTTAAGTGTTTCATTTTAATATTTCATCTTTAATCACTAGTTACATTCTTCTTATTTATTTCATTTTTTAGTGTTACTCTCGAGCCCATATTGTGCATTATTCTTATTAGATGAGAATAATGTGATGAGCTAAATTATTATTTTTCACGTTGTGAAGAAATGAGATGTCTAGTTGAAAAAAATGAGGATGTGGGGGTGTACATTTTTATACTTTGCAATTGCATGTTGAACATCAATTATTTGTTTTAAAGTGTTGCCCACCTCTTTCAAAATTGTCGTATTCCAAACTTGGGCATGCATCTATCCCCTTTAAGGCAGGCCATTGTGGGCGATCTTTCAATATCTTAAACTTTGTTAAAGGAAAAAAAATTGCATTTAAAGCCAATTCCATAAACAGCAAGTTCAATTGGAAAATTCATAAAAAAGGAATCAACACTAATCGAACTTTGTCATTTAAAAACTATATTAACATACATTTTAGTGATATAACAAATAAACTCACAATATATCCATTTTCTCTCTTCTTCTTATTTTTTCTCCGACTATCGTCAATGGTTTGATTTTCTTTGTTAACGGTAGCCATCCCTTTATTTATGTTATTTTAATTGCATAGAATATAATAAATAGCAACTCTTTTTCATTTTTTTGATAGATTAAAATCTATCAGCGAAGTGCAATTCTTTACCAAAAAGTGAAGATGGATTGAAAATCTTTCAACAATAAAATAGAATCGTTTATGATCTATATTAGTTTTACATATTTGTTCTTTATTGTTTATCTTTTTTCTGAATGTTTTATGTTGTTTTTTTTATGAAAGGTTTATTTTCCTTTTTCTGTGAAAAGTTTGCTGTCTCTTTTTTATGAAGGAGAGTTACAATAATAATTATTTTATTTTAAAGATGTATTTTATAGAGTTATTCTCTATTCGGCGATTCTCCGACAGTTTATATTATTTGATGATTACTGGATAGTTCAATTTTTTGTTCGTAGGTGTAGGTTTAATAATAAAACCATGTAAATTTTTTGTTTATTTATTTTATAATAATATTTGTTGGATCAAATCTAAAACTAGATATCTATTGGACGACATATCAATTTGGTGGTTTGAAGGTCTTTAAAAGAGTAGGCCATTGTGCCATTTCAGTTAGGCTTGGACTTAGCTCATAATCAGCTCAACATTGGTAGAGGATTTGGGATTTTCGGAAACTGCAGTTAAGGCTTGGACTTTAGCTCTCTTGATAACTTGGTTGTCTTTTATGGAAATGGGCTGGTCAAATTGCAGTTATGGGCTGGTCAGTGATCATCTATAAAGTTGGATTGTGCTTCTACTGCCCAACCCATTATGTCAAACACATAAGCACCAAACAAAATATAATAATGAAATCAAATCGAACAAATAAAATACAGTTATTTATATACTGATTTGAATTGATTTGAAAATTTATTTACTTTAACTTTTAAAAGGTAAATTTAAGTTCATCTCACTTGCGGTTTGCAAGAAAGAAGAAAAAAATTCTTTCATAATTTATGTCTTTAAGGATTTTTAGAACAAAAATTATATAATACAAGGAACTCAATAAATATAGTATAGTAGAGAGACTTCTAAATGATTTTTTTTAAAATTTTGACATATATCCGTAATTAGGTACCGTTAATAGTTAGTTGCGAATGAGCACTCTTGCAAAATTTCGTCAATGTAAGGATATGAAAATCAAAATTTTGATAGTATAGATATCAAAAACACTATAAATTTGCGGTAAGAACTTTCTGAACAAAATAATTTAAGTACAAGAGCTTTCATATGAGTTTAACCTTCCATTTACTCGATTAATATGGAAAAAAAATCAATAAATTTGTTAGTCCGAGATAAAGAATCGCTGAAAGCTTACCTCTGAAGAAAATAAATCAAAATAAAAGAGTAGTAGCTGTACTAAAAAAGAAAAAACAAAGCAGAAAAAATCGGTGCTAAACCTTTAGGTAGCATCAATATTCTCCTGGCAAATATATGGACCTACAAGCGATTTTTTTCAGAATTCATTACAATAATTTCAGAGATTGCTTCCTACTGAGTCATTGCATATTTCTGACCAAAATATTCAATTCAAAAATACTATTTTCCCTCTACTTATAAACCCTACCTTACGTACCCAAATTAACAACACAATAATGGCAATAACTTCCGCCTGGAACACCACCGGCAGCGGCGGCGGAAGCTCCATTCACGTCCACCACAATACCTTGACACACACGTCTTTCTTCTGGGGCCATAAAGCCGAAGTTCTTTTCAAAGGGTGGCCTGGTTCGAGCTCCGGCATGTACGCATTAGCTTTGATATTTGTTTTCGTTCTTGCTGTGATCGTAGAGTGGTTTAACTACTGCAGTATTATCAAGCCCGGAACGAATAAGGTGGCGGCCGGATTTTTTCGAGTTGGAATGTATGTCCTTCGTACTGGGCTTTCGTATATGGTGATGCTCGCGGTTGTGTCGTTTAATGGCGGTGTTTTTCTTGCTGCTGTTGGTGGACATGCTCTCGGATTGGCGCTTTTCGGAAAGGTTTTTAAGAAGACTGAGCAGAAGCCTGATATTCCTCCGATTAATATTAAGTGTTGATATATTTGAGAGTGTTTTGAGCGAAGATGATGATTTTGTTTTATCAATTTTTAATTATGGAACTGCGTGAATAATATAGATGATGATATGTGCTATGTGAAATGAAAATTATGAGATTGTATGTATTCAGAAATTACGGGTTTGCGAATTATCATAATAGTGTTCAATGTGCCTGGTACTTATTTTAGTTTCAGTTTTATATGATCATTTTAATTTGTTTAAAGTGGTACCAAAAATTTAGTTTAAGGTAAAATGTATTAAATTTCTCATAATAATAAATTGATTTAGCGATCAGTACCATATTTTTAGAATATAATTTTGTACGCTGCAATTGACAGTTGATCAATGTAGTAGTAGGTTATAACACAAATGACCCTAACCGCAAGGCGCGGGTGAGTTGGTAATGCGCTCTCCTGATTGAAGTGAGGCTGCGGATTTGAACCGTACTCATGTATGTAACCGTTTTAAATTTAGGGTCGGAGTTTTACTTTCCGTAAAAGACCTATCCGGCTCGAATGACGAGTCTGAATGTTTAATGATTAAATGTGTTGATTCATAGTTAGAACTATTTAGGACATCTCATGATCATTACCTACAAAAGTAATACTCTCTCCGTCCGAAATTGATGAACACTATTCTACTTTTATGTATTCCAAATTATAGGCAGTCATTTATTGGTTAAATGATAAAATGATATAGGTAACCTTATTAATTATAGTACATTACATTAAAAATAGAGCAAACATGATTAAGAGTCAAGTCAACACTATATTAGATAAAAATAAGTGTGGTATGTTTTTAATAAAAGTACTTATTTTATATAGATTTATTAAATTTTTTAATATTTGTGTTTGTCTTAAACTGTCAATCAATTTTCGATCTAATTATGAGATTTGTGGAATTTTGGGAACATCAGTAATTGAGCAAGTCAAATGTGGAAGTAGATCCCGACGTCCACCTGATTTTCAAAAGAAGTAAATGGATTTTGATATGTCCAGCAAATTGGACAATATCTTAGAAAGATTAATGGACCGAAAACTGAACTAAGAGTGTCTTTTTATTTGAATCGCAAGGAAATCAGCAGATTTTGTAGACAACAGATGAATTCAAATTGATGGTGCATCAATTCATAATCTTGAAGTGCATTATCTCAGCTAGCAAACGTTGTGTAAATTAGAAATCAAGAAGGGCTACGTCTGTCTGCTGCTGAAGCTAATCCGAGACATCAGGTCATGCCATAGAGTTGCCAAGTGGAAAAGCATTGGTGATCAAACCTCACACCACAAATGTCTCAATAGAAGGCGAAAAAAATAGTGTGAGGATGGTGGTGATTGAACCATCAATTTTTAAACAACAGCGCCACTATATATATGCCTCTTAGGTGTCGATCGTTTTCTCATATAGTGTAGAAACTCCAAAACATTAAGCAATAAAAAATATGAAAATCTTCAAGAAACTTCAGATTAATCTCGGTGTGGCAGATGCATTACGAGAAATGCCTCATTATTCCAAGTTTCTCAAACATATCATCATGAACAAACAGAACCACGATGATAATGGCACATTGACATTTTAATTTTGGGGTTTTTTCCGAAACTTTCAACTCTACATTCAGAGATGTACATTGATATATTAATGTCTAATATATTTACCTTTTAAATTGTATTTGTTCCATTAAAACCCAATTATTAAAATTTAAATTTTAAATTTTTATAATTACGACCTACTTCCTACGACACCTGTAAATTAAATTTATACTTAAATAATACGTAATTAATTGAATTTGAGCGAATATTTGATTGTTAAGTTAAAAGAACAATTTAAAAGAAATATTGTATAAGTTTAAAAAATGAAAGATTACGGAAATTATTAACCATATTTCATATTATATTAACATAAAGACAAGAATAAGAAGAAATTAATAAATCATCCGTTTAAATTAGATATCAAAGAAGTACATCAGTCAAACAATTGAGAAATAATCCACATTCTTAGAATGTGGAATGTTACTAATTACCAATCCGCATTCTAAGAATGTCCATTGGGTGAGGAATCCGCAATTTTAGAATGCGGATTCCGTGAGATCAGACATACAATCGGTATTTTTTTTAAACATACATGAAATTGGAATTTTTTAAGCCTTGTAGGAACAAATCCCTCAAAATCCAAGAAAGTAAATTCTTAACATTTGGACTTAAAATTATTTATGTACTCATGGATTGGAAAGGTGCATATAATATTTTTTTTTTCAAATGGGCTTATTTAGCCCTTAACGTTTTTCGAGAAAGAGTTATATATATCCGTAGTTTTGTTAAGTGTGAGGATCTAAATAAATATATTCAACAATATTATAAGTATATATGCACCTTTTTAAATTATGAGGGCAAAGATGATATGAAGCTCAAAGGTTAGGACCAGTATACTGTCATACGACTCTTAGGTCATCTCCAACAGCACACCAAATTGCTAATCTGGCGTGCAATTTTTTTTCCAATAGTACTCTATATCAAACTCTATTATAGTGTATCTTATTATCTAATTAGTATTTCTAAAATTAGCAAATATAATTAAAAATAAATATATAAATATTTTTAGTAAATATATTATTAAAATTAGTAATATATTTTATTATAAATAAATATATGAATGTATTTTGTAAATATTGAATAGTTTATGGATGTAAGTGTAAAATGTTCAAAAAATTGTATTGTTTAGTAATATGCTGAGAATATTTTTTTAAAGTAAGAAATAGAATTATTTGAAATATTGTAATAGTTTAGTTTTAGTGTAAAATTCACACTATTTTGATTGTTGGAGTCTGGAGATGCCCTTATTCCTTAAAAAAATCCATCTTAAACGCAAATGATATGTTTTTCAAATAATTTTATCTTTGTTGCAACCTTGAAATGTCATCCAATCAAATGCATGCAAGACATATAAGGTAGATACTGCAGAGCAGACAAATTAGCAGCTTAAATATCCAAGAAAAGAAACGACAAACAATGCCAGCAGGTAACCATCAACTTGCCTAGCTCATTCTTGTGTTCTTCTTGTAACCCGTGACCCGCATCTCCCTTCTCTTTAAATTTGATACTAATACCCAACAAAATGTCCCCAAATTTTCCATATTCATCTGTTCTTCTCTCTCACTCTAAATTTTCCTCCGGCAAAAAAAATGTCTCATGATCATGACATGCCCATGAATCCACCAATGGACATGAACATGAGCTCGTCATCAATGGACATGGTGATGCACATGAGCTTCTACTGGGGAAAAAATGCCATAATTCTATTCCCAGATTGGCCAAATCACAGTCTTGGAATGTACATATTGGCTTTCTTCTTCGTGCTTTTTCTTGCTCTTGGCATAGAGCTTTTCGCGGGTTTTCTAGCGGCGAATAGTAAACTCAGTTCGTCAAATCCTACGGTGGTTGCCTTTGTTCAGGCGACTGTTTACGCTGTGAAAATGGGGTTTGCTTATTTGGTTATGGTTGCTGTTATGTCTTTTAATCTTGGGATCTTTATTGCTGCGGTGGTTGGCCATGCCATCGGATTTTTCATCGTCAAGGCTCGGAATCTAGCCGTCGCCAACCAGCAGGATGTAAATGGCAACTCTGTTCCTAAAGTTTGATATGTTGTTTATTTTATTTTCTGGAAATATATATTTTTGTTCTTGGTTTCTGGGTTAAGGTTGAGGATGACCCTTTTGTGGTTTGCTTTGCTTTTTCTTTCTTATGTGCTTCATTTACTTATATGTATTAAATGTGAAAATTTAATCTCTTTTATGAATTTTTTACATACAAAAGTTGTATTTTAGGTATAATTTCAAATGTTAAATATAATTACCTGATAACAATCTAAATAAACCAGCCAACAACTGAATATACATCAACCCGAGGATACTTATATTCGACCTAGCAGAAAAGAAACACCAAGGTCTAAATCCTGCCACAACCGGGTAATACGATGCCCAAGGGATCATAACATGTACCTAGCACAGTGGGCTCCGGGCATACACCAACTCGGTATAACCAGACCAGTCTAGCAAGTCATGATTTCAGCAGCAGCTGAAGCCTTTAGGAAGGAATCCAAGACAGACGAATATCGAGCTCACTTATACTCAGAAGAGCCAAACAAAACACCACATGAACAATGTCACCGAGTCAACATCACTACTATCAATAAAACCTTCAAACAAATATAAAACATCCTCTGATGAAAAGAAGAACTCTGATCCAAAAGCTACTGACACAGAGCCCCCAACCTATCTGTCAGTATGGACGGAATAGACCTACCTCGTACCAAATCCCAACAGAATTCAACAGATATTACACTAATTTGCAATACAACATGAACTTTAAAACCTGTAAATGTCAGTAACCAGCTTTAATTTTTTTTGGAAAATCGGTATGGCGATCTAAAAAACACTAACGTGGACATTATAATGTACCGCCACGTGTCATTGCATGATTGGCCAGTGTATCAATTTGCCGAAAAAAATAAAGTTGATTACTGGCATTGCCAAATTTTAAAGTTCGTGTTGTAATTGTAAATTAGGATAAAGTTCGTGATTTAATTTACAATTAACCCAATGTTAAAAAATAAACAATATATTTGTTAAAAATTATGAAATAACGTGTACCTATATGACCAAATGTCATGAGATAAATAGTAATTTTCCCTTATTTTTAACATGAAACCAATGGCTGGAATTTACTTTTCTTTAAAGGAGGGGGCAATAATGACCTCAAATGTTGCCTGATAAAACCGAGGCTAGTTGCCAGATGCTCAATGTTGATAAACAAATGGACTACAAGGCTAGGCCAAGCCTTATGGGCCAAAAGAAAGAAGTCTAAAACTCTATAAGGCCTTTTTGGATCTATAGTTTACACCGGTTTAAAAACAATTTAAATGGGCTAATTCTAGATTTAGGATCCAAAAGCCCTTAGTTATTTCCTTGTTTATTTTTGAAAAAAAAAATTGGATTTTACTATTGGCCGCATCTATTTACAAGGTGCCGCCTCTTAAAAATTATCATTTTGCCCTTTAACTAAAATAACATTCTTCTCTAAACTTCATTCGAATACATCTATTATAATGACAGATAATGCTTACGATTCGTCGGAAAACGAGTGTCGACAATCTGAAACGAGTGTATCCGATTTTTCGAGTTAAATTTTTAGTTTAGTCGGGTTTTTTTTTGCAAAAACAATTGATTATCTATCAAGGCCGACGCCTGGGATCACGTCGTCTAGGCCGACTCCAGCCCAGGGCGTCGACCCAGATAGAAAACATCTTTAGGAGACGTTTCCCCAAACATGCCAACGTCGCCACCGGTAGTAATGTTTTTTTTATTTTTTTAAATTTAAAAAATTAATTATTAATTAAGATAAAATTAATTAGTTTAGAATAATTAATTATTTTAGTTTGTTTAATAAAATTTAAGTAGTATTAAATTAGAGTTTAGGATTATAATCCGCTAGTCAATTTAATTATATTAGTGTAATTTAATTTACCTAGTGTAATTTAATTTTACTTACATAAAATTGTCAAAATTGTTGATATTAATTATTTATGTTTACAAGTTCATTTAGAAGGTTTTGCCGGTGACGATACCGATTTATAGTGGACAGTTTTTTTTTTTTCTGAAAACGCGTTTGAAAGTGATGTCGTATCAATTAATTGGACAAAAGAAAGTGTTGTACGGATTGGGTTTGAGCTGGTTATTTAGTCTCACAAGAACGGGGGGGCATGAAATTTTTTGAAATGTGCCTGGGGTGAACGGTACCGAGGATCCTTCACAGATTCAGATTCGTTTACACGGAAGAATACGAAGACGAAGGCGTGCAAATGCAGTTTCAAGATTGTGGTGAAATTATCTGGCAATGCATGGATTGTTCTTATAAAGTCAGGGATTACGAGTACGCACAACCATGCCTTAAATGTGTATCCTGAGGGATACCGCCAGATGAGTGGACTGAAGGATACAATAGCTGAATTATATTTACTTGATGACGATTAACCAACGAACTTTCTATCTCTCCCCTTCCTCCGTCGAGAAACGGTGTCTGCTCCTGAATTCTCGTCCTCTGAACTACAAAAATCATAATCCTCTATCTGATCATCCTCTGACGTCCCATTAGGTCTCTCAACAGCAGAAGTATGCATCTGTTTTCTCTGTCGTCGAGCTGAGGCGTTCACAATTCGCGATCAGACATGTCACGATCCCGACCCCTCAACCACCGAAACTAAAATTGTCTTTCCTCTACCTCCTTTAACAGGTCCGCTTCTCTGCAATTATCAATTTAAATTAAAATTAATTAAATTACACTAGGTATTATATATCAATAAAATTAGAATAAGTAAATAAATAATAAAATAAAATAAAATTCAAATAAAAATTAATTAAGCCAACTAATATATCTAAATAAATTATTTTTATTTTAATAAATCCTAAATTTAAACCCTAAACAAATAATACATAAATTTAATTTTTATCAAAAAACTATTTACTTATAATTAATTTAAACTAATTAAAATCAATTATTTAATTAAATAATTAATTTGAAAAAAACTCAGGCGGTGGCGATGCTTCCCCATTTTGCCGCCGCCTTGGGGGCACGTCTGGGAAAAACGTGCCCCCATTAGAAAAATGCTTTCCCCAAACGGTCAATTTGTTCATGTGCTTGGGTACCCGTCCAGACCCGCCCAAACCCGGTGCATAGGGCTGGGTTTGGACAATATTTTTTCTTATCAAGCCCGGTCCGAGTCCGAGCCCTCAAAAAACCCGTTATTTTATGGGCGGGCTAGGCTTTCATTTTAGTATAGTGTGAGAGTCGGGTTTGGGTTGGAAATGTAAAGCATGAGTCGGGCTCGGGCTTGTAAAAAAAAATTAAAAAATCCACCAGGCCCGGCCCATGAATAGGTCTACTAGACGGTGCACGTCGTCGACCTAGACCGGTGAAATTTCTGAGGCGCCGGTTCAAAAAAAAATTAAAAACATAAAACACTGTAATTTTTTTTTTTAAATGAACACTTACCAGAGGTTGCCGTATTCTATCTCGGCTAGATTCCTACATTTTTACTAGAAAGTTTGTTTTCCATTCGTTGGGTTTGAGTATGAGTTGAGAGGATTTAAATATGAGTTTTGAGTTCGAAAAAAGGTTAAAGGATAATTAGATAATAATAGGGGCGGTACCTAATATTATAGGGGTAGTAAATAGTAGTCCACTAAATTCCATTATCTATACTATATATAAAAGTACGGATGGGGGGACAGGCAAATTTACTGAACAGTCCTTTCTAATTTATTAATAAATAAAGGTTTAATGGTCTTTAATTAATTATAGATATATTAAAATAAGAGTCCTAAATATTTATTATTTGATAATTGAATTATTCCTATTTAATATCATGTTTATTGTTTCTATAAACTACTTACAATTTTACTTATAGTTGATTACCGTAGCTTAAATATTGCATTCCAATAACAATACATATACAAATGTTGTTTCCTAATCAATATATTCTACGGACTTCATCTAGGTAATATAGCCTTAATCTAGGTCTAGATAGTCTCTTTGAATATTATCAATTAACTATTAATTAATTAAAGTAGTATTTTTATGTTTGATTGACATTTTAAATAATTCATGTAGCAAACAAATTTCTTAGGCGTTAGCAATTTCATATATTTCAATTAAAAAGATAAATTCTAATTAATTCAATTACTGCTATTTTAATTATTAATAGGCCAAACTCTCAAAAAATACCCAAACCTTTACGTTTATGTCAGTTATGATCAAAACTTTCAAAATCGGCAAATATAACCAGTTTTTACATGTTATATTTTTTTATAGCCATTTCTGAATCGATCCAGTTTTTTTTATTATGATTAAACTTTTTATTGTGACATTGATAACATGCAAAGATTTGGTATTTTATTGTGATTATGTCTTTTTAAATATTATATATATAGCTCTCATGTTGGCAAGAAAATCGATTTGATTTGAATTTGACTATAAAAAAAAACACAATTTGTCAAAACGGGATATATTTGCCAATTTTGAAAAGTTTGGTCATAACTGAAATAAATCGCAAAAGTTTGGTATTTTTAAAGTAAAACTTTCAAAATCAGCAAATATAACCAATTTTTACATGTTATATTCTTTTTTATACCATTTCTGAATCGGTCCAGTTTTTTTATTATGATTAAATTTTTTATTGTGACATAACACGCAAAGATTTGGTATTTTATTGTGATTATATCTTTTTAAATATTATATATACATAGCTCTCATGTTGGCAAGAAAATTGATTTGATTCGAATTTAACTATAAAAAGCCACAATTTGTCAAAACGGGATATATTTGCCAGTTTTGAAAAGTTTAGTCATAACTGAAATAAATCGCAAAAGTTTGGTATTTTTAGTGTGTTTGGCTTTATTAGTTAATATACATGAAGTGTAATTATTGATGAGTCACGTTACGAGCCACGTGCGTAGCACGTAATGCAAAACTAGTATCACTAAAAATGCGGACACTTTTTTTATTTTGGAATCAAGACTTTTCAAACTAACAAAATTGCTTCATTATGTGTTTAACAAATAAATTTTCATCCAATGCATGATTTTAATTCATCACAAATAATGACTTCTCACAAACGATAAAGAAAACAATCTTCTTCTCAAATCAAAAAAAAATTCCAAACTATAAATCATTGGTAAATTCATCTTCTTTCTCTTGATTTTATTTTAATTTTAAAATTGAAGTTTTTGAAAAATTATTATCTTTGGCTTTTGTATCTATCAGCTTTTTTCAAATTATTTTTTAGCAATCGTAAATTTAATTTAATTATTTTTTAGAGTCATCTGTTGATTTGGCTTCTTTAATTTGTTAGTGTATATGAGAATTTTCTGTTGGATTTTGGTTGTTTTAAATTTCAATTTGAATTTAAAGAAGATGAGAAAAATGGGTATTACTAAATACTGCACCTAGTTACTAGGCGGCGCCCCTCTCAATGGCTCTCTCGCTTAACCAAAATCAATAAAAAAATTATCTCAACCTTATTCGAATCTCAAAACCGTAATGGCGGATAACGTTTCAAATTCATCGGGAAACGAGTATCAGGAACCGAAAATGAGTATCCCAGCTTTTTTCGAGGTAATTTTTAATTTTTTAGAGGATTTAGAACATAAATTAAATTCTTTTTTGAAAAAATTCTAGACCAACGCCCCCGGATCGCTCAGTCGAGGCCAGAGACATCCCTGATTGACGTCTCTACTAGGAGTATAAATACTCCTATTTATAGGTCGGTATTTGAGTCGATATTTGCAAATTATTTGTCATTTTTGATTTTATTATTGTCTTATTATCATTTTGAGTGTTTCAGAGAAAATATGCAAATATGACGAATTTTGGAGCGTTTTGGTGTATTCTAGAAGTTGGGGTCAAAATACAGTTTAAAACGAAAACGCGAATCGAGAAGCAGAAGTTGGGTCCAAATGGGCAAGTGTGCGCTCTTACACTCCATTGTAGGGTAATTGATTCTGGGGGTTACTGTACTTTCCCAAAGTTTCAATTTGGTCACTGTACTAATTTTTGTTCCACAATGGTAACTGTACTTTATGTTTGTGAACTTCCGGCGATCTCTAAATGAATTCCGGTGACTTTTGTCCTACGTGTTGCCCGGATGCTGAGTCACTCCATCTTGTATCTGCCATATCATCCCCTTAACAGACACATCTCCACGTGACCTAGCCATGTCATTTCCCTCCCAAACATCATTAAACCATCAATTAATTTCCCCCTTTTCTTAACACCCAAACCCTAAAACAATTGAAACTTTCTTTCATATCGATTAAAATGTTTCCTCTATGAAACAATTCAGTCAGTTTCTCTACCAAACACAATTAATTCATCATTTAATTTCCCCAATTTCCCAAACACCCAAACCCTAAAAAATCAAATCGGTGGCATTGTGAACACAATATCCTAAAATCGCCAACCCCTTTCTAAGCGCGAAACCTAAGCATTTAGATCCCTAATTCCCTAATCAATGGAGAACGGCTTGTATCTTCCGAAGTGCAGATGTGGTGAGGTAGCAATTTTGCGAACTTCATGGACTGAAGCAAACCCAGGTAGAAGATTTCTGGGTTGCTTTAGATATGAGGTAATTTCAATTGCATTTGTATCTTTTCTTGTTTCTTGTTCAAGTGTGTTCTAAATAAATGTATTTTCTTCTGAACCATTTCGATTTTGATGGTAGAATGGGGTAGGAGGATGTGATTTCTTCAAGTGGTATGATTCTCCAATTCCTGCTAGGGTGAGGATGGGACTGTTGCGAAAAGGAAAGACCACTTGTGCCAGCTGCGAGCAGAAGATAAAGGAACAGAAGACTAGCAAGCTCTTCTGGATTCAGCTGCTATTTGTGTTTCTGATTGGGATTGTAGTTGGAAGAAGAAGCTATTGATAAGCCTGGATTGAGCTGTTGTAATTTCAGTTGCATTTTGATTGGTTTTACTGAAATTGCAGGGTCTGTAATATTTAGTAATGGGTGAATTGTTTGGTGAAAATTGTATGGTCTGCAATGGTTTGTAGTAATGAGTTGTAATGAATTAAGACTATGTTGTATGAATTGTACTGGTTTTTAGTTTGGTATCCTCTGATGGTGTAATGATGCAATGGTTTATTTGTTATTGTATTTATTGTTGATTTGAAATGGTTGAAGTCTGTTTTGTAATGTTGGTTTAACTGTTTTTTCTTGAAGATAGAATATAATAAATGGACCTAAAAAACAACAAGCAAGCATACATTGAAAATAGGTAAATAATACTTAATATTGTAAATAGATTGTTGTTTACACATTATATGCTCTCCTCTCCACATGCTCCTGCTACTAAAAACAAAAAGGAGAGCATCTAATGTCTCCAAAAGAGTTGGTCCTACATTTACTCATACACCAACAAAAAAGCACAGCATACAAGGCTGGCATCATAGTCAAAAAGGTCCCCAAATTAATAATGGCCTCTACCCCCATATCTATGAGTAAATGTACAAAAACAAAAGAAAAAAGATGAGATCCAATCTTCATTTTCCTGGTGGTTTCCACATCTTAGCCTTGAGTTTTTTTGTTGGTTCTTTTGTTGATTGTGTTGCCTCCTTCACCTTGAGCCTTGTTCTTATTCCGTCTGTTGCAGCTGGTTTTTTTGCTTCTGGTACTACCTCTTTCCCCTTGTTCCTTGCTCTTAGCCCCTCTGCTACAGGTACTACCTCCTTGAGCTTTTCAGTTGGGAACAGCCTCTTTGCTGGTAGCTTTGGTCTGCCCTTTCTTGGTTCAGCTGGACCATGGTTCAAGTCTGCCACTTCTCTAATTTGGGATAAATTCTTCCACTTTATTTTCAAAAGACCACCATCATCTGGTGATAAACTCTGCAGAAAACTCAAAAAAAAAATCACCACAAACATTCACACAAATTCTGCAGAAAACTCAAGAAATACATAAGTCATACAGAAAATATTTTGCCCAAGGTAACCTTACCTGTGACACAGGGCCTTTTTGCTGTGATATAATATCTGGTTCAAATCCAGGTCCTGGTGCTTCTGGTACAACAAGTGCTTCAGGTGCTGCAAGTACTGGAGACAAGGGCACTGCAGGTGCAGGAGACAAAGGTCCCTCATGTGCTGGAGATGGTGGTACAGCAGGTCCTCTGGCTGGATATGGTGGTGCATTAGGATACCTGCTTGATCCCTACAAAAAACAAGTATTGCATTAGATGAAACATGTTTCCATAACTTAAAAAAATGATGAGATTTAGGGTTAGGTCTTACATCAGGCATCCACTGAACTGTAGTGGGAGGTCCAAGATTGTGACTACTGCATTTGGAAGATCCACCCACATTTTGATTTCTACCTCCTCTAGCAGTCCTAGATCCACTTGGTGCTGATCCAGTAGAGGTGCCTGCATTGTCACCAGTGCATTTTCTCTTGTTGTGACCTCTTGTTCCACATTTGGTACAAGTCATTACACGGCCTCTTCTTGAAATTCTTACCGGTTCCAGGTCATTTACTTCTGTTCTAGGCCCTTGTCTTCCACCCTGAAGCTCGTCTGCCTCTTTCCTCCTCATCAATGCTTTCCTTCCCCTTTTCAAGTTGACAGGCTCAGGAGGTAAGATATTTGGGAAGTCACTCTTAGGCCACATTTGTTTACCATTGGTAGGGTTCAGGAAGTGACTGTAGATTCTCATGAAGGTGTCTACCTTGTAGCATTCATGCAAGTACTTTGATGGGTTGTCATTGTTCAGGTTCATTGCAGAAATTGCATGGTGGCAAGGTATTCCAGTCAATTGCCACCTTCTGCAAGAACAGGTTTGCAATCTCTTATCAACAACAAATTGACCATCAGTGCCTACTACTTGATATTTAGATCCCCCAGACCAATCTGCCTTGTAGTACCAGCTAATCTTCTTAGCTTTTTCTAACTTCTTAAGGATCTTAGGACAGAACTCCTCAACTGATTTCATCATTGCACTCCTCTTTTTTTGTATTCTCTTCATTAACAAAGTCCTAATGATTTCATTCATTGTGATATACCCTTTAGTCCTAGCATCCACAATGAAACTGTTGAAACATTCACACAAATTATTTAAGAGCATATCACACTTAAATTTCTCTGAGAAAGCTGACCTACTCCAGTGACCTACTCCAATGCCATTTAAATACAAAAAAGCAGCTGGTGACATCTCAGACACAGTTGTCATTTCTGCCGTATACTTAACCTCATAGCTAGCCCTAGCACATCTCCATAATGCATCCTTAAGTGCCTTACCCTTGAACCTAGTCCTGAAGTTGGTTAGGATGTGTCTAACACAATACCTATGTTCAGCATCTGGGAACAAGGTTTCAATAGCAGGAAGTAGACCCTAATTAACGAAACAACCACCATTTAGATATATAGCATTTCTAATTATAAACAACATCTAACACAAACAGCAATATTTAGGACTAAATATAACAACATGAAAGCATACCTTATAGCCCTAACACAAACAGACTACATTTAGACCCTAATTAACGAAACAACCACCATTTATATATATAGCATTTCTAATTATAAACAACATCTAACACAAACAGCAATATTTAGGACTAGATATAACAACATGAAAGCATACCTTATAGCCCTAACACAAACAGACTACATTTAGTACTATAAATAAAAACATAAAAGCGTACCTTCTGTCTGTCACTCATGAATGCCCAGCCTGAGCTATTGCATATCTCCAGATCCTCTCCTAGCAATTGCAGAAACCACATCCAGCTGTCCTTTGTTTCCCTATCTACAATTGCCCATGCAATTGGATAGATGCAGTCATCTGCATCTATTCCCACTGCAGTCAGAAGTTGCCCCCCAAACAGTCCCTTGAGCCAGCAGCCATCAACAGAAATAATTCTCCTGCAGCCATTTTTGAACCCTTCTCTCAAAGGTGCCAAGCATACGTACATCCCCTTAAAAACACCATTGTCTTGCCTAAACATAATGGTAGATGTGGGATGTGTCCTTATGAGCTCAAGTCTGTAATCATACAATTGACTGATCTGCTCTGTTTCATCCCCATTAATTACCTCTAAAGCTCTCTTCTTGGCTCTATAGGCAATTGTTTTTGAAATTTCAACTTTCTGATTAGTCCTAACTGCCTGCATAATACCCTCTAGCTTCCAAGTAGGGTCAGACCTAAACTGCTCTAGGTATTCCTTTGCAACCCACTTGGTATTGATATGTCTTATGTTATGATCTCTTGCACATGTATGAGTCATAATTGCTGTCTTTATCTGGACAGTGGAGTCATCTTTGGCCTTCAAAGAAGCCCAAATGTAGAAAGGGCATGTTTTCTTGCAATTGGCTTTGCATCTCCGCTTGTTGTTTGGCTTGAAATTGATAACATACCTATTCCTAATTCCATAGTTTCTACATGCCTCTTTAAACTGCTCGAAACTACTAAATTCCATCCCTACTTCAAACGTAGGATCATCGATGTTATCTTCAACAAAATCCGGAAACCTTCGCCTAGACAAGCCTTCATTATCACTGTCTGAGCATGACACTAATTGGTCTGACCCAGCATACTCAGAGGAGGGGCAGTCTACTGGTGGATTCTCTTCCTCAGCATTGTTACCAGCAACATCAGGTTCTGCACCAACACCTTCATGTTCTGCACCAAGACCTTCATGTTCTGCACCACCATCCTCAGATTGTCCCACATGGAAAGACTCAGATTCAAGTGACACTGCATCATCATTTTCCATATCCTCATCACCTTCAAATGAGTAGTCAGAGTCGTGCACATCACTCTCACAAACATCTACAGTTTCTTGTTCATTCTGATTCACATTGCTAGTCACAGGGGTAACCAACCTAGCCTGCACATTCACAACCCTACCAGGACCAACAGACCTAGCCATGTTAAGCACATCAATGTCTGTTACTAACTCACTGAGTGGGCTGCCAAGTATAGGGTGCATCCACAAATACTTGTAATCCCCATCTTCTAACCCTAATGCTTTACCCATCTGCACAATTTCAATCCTAGATATGTCATCTTCAGTACACCAGTCTATGTACCCCAAAATTTTATTCTGTAGTGCACCATTCCCATTGACAGTTGCTTTAAAATATCGAATCGAGAAATAAACAGAAGAAGGCACTGCATTATCAAAAGAAGGCATACCAGAAATTATAATCCTTATTTCAAACATATCGACTATTTCAATTTGGCAAATGCAGCATAATATAACTCATAGAAAAACCGTAATTTAAAACAAAAACCCAATTTCAGTCCCATAAAACCCCAATTTCAAACATATGAAACCCTAATTTAAAACTCAGCCCCAACTTTAAACATGAAACCCTAATTTTATAATTAACCCCCAATTTAAAACATATGAAACCCTAATTTTAGAATTACTACATACTAAAGTACATAAAACGAGTTTGAAAAATAAAAACTTACCAAATTCAGGCCCGTTACGGAGGTTGAACCGTTCAGTCCACCCACCCAAGGACATCGTATCACAGCTTGATCTTCAAGTATAACGTGGCCCAGCTTGGTTGTTTGTTTACAGATCGATCGTTTAGGTTCTTGCGTTTTAGGGATTTCAGAAAATTATTTCATAGAGGAAACATTTTAATCGATATGAAAGAAAGTTTCAATTGTTTTAGGGTTTGGGTGTTAAGAAAAGAGGGAAATTAATTGATGGTTTAATGATGTTTGGGAGGGAAATGACATGGCTAGGTCACGTGGAGATGTGTCTGTTAAGGGGATGATATGGCAGATACAAGATGGAGTGACTCAGCATCCGGGCAACACGTAGGACAAAAGTCACCGGAATTCATTTAGAGATCGCCGGAAGTTCACAAACATAAAGTACAGTTACCATTGTGGAACAAAAATTAGTACAGTGACCAAATTGAAACTTTGGGAAAGTACAGTAACCCCCAGAATCAATTACCCCTCCATTGTAGAAGGAGTGTGCGTGTTATGAGAAGGTGGGCAGAAACTTACCCACAAAAAAAGAAGAAAATATTGCACACCTGCAAGGGTGTGCGATCGCACACCCATTAATAAGGAGTGTGCGAGCTAGTTGAGACTTACAAGAGGTTTTAAAGAAATTGGGATTATTGATTTGATTTATGTCTTTTTAAGCGAATTGAGATTTTGTTCTTGCTATGTTTTAATTATTGTACTTAATGCTTAGCCTAATTTGATCACTTAGCATATGTCATGTGTTTTAGTTTTAACTCGAGAGAGTAAAATTTAAATAGACCAACATAATTAAAAACGTAGGGGTTAATTGCGCAGAGTGAATTAACGAGTGCGTGTTCATATGATTTATTTCATAAACAATTAATTGATTAGTAATTAGTTAATCTTTGTGCGAGAGTGAGTGATTAGCCTGTTATTAGTTTATTCTTTTTTTTTGCCTGTAATTGCTCGAGAGAGAATTTTTGCTATTTCCGACTAGTCTGAACCTTAGTAAAAAAATCCAATCCATAACCTAAATCGAATAAACAACATAATGACAATTAATAATATTTGCTTTACCCATATTTGTTAAACACCAATTTAACTACAGCTTTAGTTTATTTAATTAACATCAATTTAATTATGTTTTTTAATTTACTCAAGCACACAAAAAATATCTTTTCAGCTATTCTAATTGAGTATCTTAACTGGTTGTATCTAGAAGTTTTCTCTGTGGGTACAATATTCGAATTTCGCAGTCTGTATTACAAATTGGCATACGTACACTTGCGTTTTAACCAACAATCTCCATTCTGGAACGACGTGTACCGACAGTGTCGGTCCAGAAGGGGAACATTTTCTCCAAACGGGGAGCGATTCAAAGCCCAAATGAACGAGTCTAGATGAACCCGGAAATACTAATAGAAGATTGGGGTCAGGATCGAAGATCTAGAAGCACTAAAGAATATGGGTACCACATCGCCAGAAGGAGTTGCGATTGCGCTAGAAGAACTGGCGGCAAGGCCACTCCACAGAATATTCTGGCGGCGACGCAAGAATTTTGAGGTTTGTCTGAGTTCGGGTTTCATCGAGAAACATGCCAAAAACGCAAAAATAAAAACGCATAATAAGCTTCTGGAAATTTAAATATACCAAAATAAGATGTTTAACGATAATTAAAACATCTTAAATATGGATCTAGACGTGAAGATAATGAGAATCGTGGCAAATCATGGCAATTAACTCAATAACATTAAAACAACTAATCTTGCATCTTAATGAATTAAAAATGAAATAGCATACATAAATGACATACAATATGTGATAGGAATTGAATATGGTCCTCAGAAGTGTCGTTCTGAATCATGAGGTTGTTTTCTAGAGATCCGAAGGTAGAATCTACCTTGGATCGTTGTTGTAGCAGTTTACTCTTGAAGAATTGGAGCATAGTAGCTCGGTTTGATTGATTAAAAGTGGCTGAATTTGGTGTTTTGAGGGCTGGAATATTCGCCCAAGGGTGTACAATTTGGAATTAGTGTTTATCAATTAGGGTTTCTTTTTAATTATGTTTGTCACCCCCTCTAAAGTGTGTTGTGGTTATATTTATATAAGTAGATTAGGGTCAATTTAAATGCAATTTTCGTATTAATTAATGTATGCCATGAAAAGAGTGGTCAAAAAAACCATTTTTGGTCTCTAAAAGTGTCAAAAAGGCCTTCAAAACCACATTAGTTAGGTTTTGGATAGTTTAGTGTGTCAAATTTGCAAATTGACACATCGCGTGTGCGTGGAAATAGATCTCTTAAAGTTTAAGCCAAATCGGATCTCAAGTCATAGGGATGAAACGCCCGCGCAAGGACCTCTATTCTCATTAGGAGGCCAAACCCAAGGACCTATGGAAGATTTAATTAGTATAATATTTTAGACTTTTATCACATTCCCTTAGAATTATTTTTATTGGTTATTTGCGACAATTACGCTTTAATCTTTTAAGTTTGCCGCTGTGCACTGATCTAATCCGCTTGAATTCTAACAGGATGATCACTATCTCGTCATCCGAACAGATGTCTCTGAAAATTATCATTGGACGCTTCAGTCGCTTGTCGCTTTTTTATCTGATCGAAAAAGAAGTGTCTATAATTAGCTTAGCATATTTTTTTCCTTTCCTTAGTTTAACTGGATTGCTAAACACCGCCCGTTTTTACTTAACACCGCACAAGCACATTACCCTTTTACCCTTTTCAATTTTTGAATAGAAAACCAAATTATAAAAAAAACCTAAATCCTCTCAACTCATTCAACCATATTCAACCTCATATTTTACGGCAATGTCGGGTTCTGAACGAGATAAAGATCGACAACCCCCGATAAGTTCTTTTTTAAAAAAAAATGAAATAAATAATTTTTTTTTCCAGTTTTTTTGGGGGGACGTCCCCATTTCACGTCCCCTCCGGAGGAGAGGACGTCGGAAAACGGCGTCCCCTCCTCTGGAGGGGACGTGGATCTCCCACTTCCCCTCCTGAAGAGGGGACGTTGTTCGTCCCCTCTTCAGGAGGAGACATGGGACTTCACCGTCCCCTTGAGGAGGGGACTTGGATCTCCCACGTCCCTTCCTGAAGAGGGGACGCCGTTCGTCCCCTCTTCAAGAAGGGACGTGGAGGGGACGGTCAAGTCCGGCGTCCTCTCCTCCGGAGTGGACGCCGGACGTCCCCTTTTCAGGCGGAAGGGACGCCGGAAAAACAAAAAAAAAATTTAATTTTATCTCGGAAAAGCCGGAACAAATTGTTTCCAAATGTCGATACTCGTTACCCGACGAATTGTACTCGTTGTCCGTCATTTTAATCGACTTTTTACGTATTTGTTCGAATGTATTCGAATGAGTTGAGAGAAATCTTTTTTCAAAATTTTGCTAGAAGGACAAAAATGTCTTTTGCATGGGCGGTGTTAAGTAAAACTGGACGGCGAATAGTAAAACCCTAGTTTAATCTGTTAATTGATTTAGTTAAATGATCTAATTTAAAAAGTATGTTCAATCTAACTGTTATTTTTCTCCTTTCAAGAATGCTCATAAAACTATTAAGAATATAAATAAATTTCAAAAAATTGTTTATAATTATTTATTAAACTATATATTTTTTATTTAAAATATTTTTCTCAAAATTCAATTAAATTAAATTAAAATTAATATGTTCTTATTCAATAAAAATTCAAATGCATTTTTATTTGGTTTTGATGTTTGAATTTTTCTTTGATTGAAAATCGAGTTAGATGCCAAATATATAAAAATTTAAAATTTAATAATCTTTCGAACTAAAATTTATTAACTATGTGATAAGCAGATTTCTGAATCCGTCCAGTGCCATCGATCCCATCCAGCTCTTCATTGATGATTGTCTTGGCGTCTTGGAAGCCCGAACGGTCAAGTTTCAGTATGCTCGAAGACAATGCAACCAAATTGCACATGCTTTAGCTAAATGGGGGATTTTTATAGAAAAAGATTGTATGTCTGACGGTGAAGTTCCTTTCCCGGTCAATGAACTTGTTAATTCGTTTGTTTGATTAATAAAGTTCAATCTTTCCTCTAAAAAAAAATTATTAACTATATTTTTTAAAATTTAATTTTAATTTAATTTAATTTTGAAAGTCTAAAATCTTATTTAAAAGGAAAAAAATATAATTAGATATATTTATCTAATAAATAATTTTAAAAAAGATGTTGAAATTATAAATACCCTTGAATGTGACAACCAAATAGTGAAGCCACAAATTAATTTGCATTCTTCAACATTGATACGACTGAGTGGCCTCATAAAGATTGGCATAAATTGATCAGTTGGTTAGTTGGTTGGTTGAGCAACCGTTGAATTTTTGGGATTCTTTCCGCCAACAAATATGTAGCCCATCCCACGTACTCACAACTGCTTTCTCCTATGGTATATATAGTCACTCAGCCTATCAACATTTTATTTTGTTTGCCTATAATTGAAATTTAACTATGGATTATTTTAGAAAATTGGTTAGTAGTATAATAGAAAAAGACCTAACATTTTCAACTATTTCTAATTTGTTTAATTACATTGAAACTTCTAAATTATTTTAAAACCAATTATAGATCAAATATTGATTTTTAGATCCTTACATTTTGATTTTGATTTTTAGGTCTTTTTTAATTTAATTTTTGAGTTTAACTAGTTCTTAATTTAACGGGTATTGGAAAGTAATTTACACAAATACACTTACAGTAATGCGATTGGATATGAATGTTTTTCAACAAACATTTATTTAAAAATTAATTAAACTAAAAAATTAAAATAGAAAGACAATACTAAAATTGAAATGTCAGTACTTCAACTGTGAACAACTCTCAAGCAATCATTCAATCAAAAACTAGTTAAATTCAAAAATTATAATAAAAATATATAAACATAAAAATTGAATATAAAAACAAGATAATTAAATAGTATAAGAACCTTCAAATGTATTGATTTTACTGTATCATTTATGGTTTAATACGCATGCAATAGTTCATATAATTAATTGCAATTAAATAAAGAACTTTAATGTGATTTGCAATTACAATTTAAATTTTTAGACTTGGCAAATTCAGGTATTAACTTTCAGTTTTTGATAAATCGAAACACCGTTTGTTTTTCGATGTAAAATTGTTAAGCTAGAAGCTGGAATTTCCAATATATTAACACGCTGGATATGAGCAATTCTCACGTAGCTGACACGTTGCAAACTAAATTATGAACTTTAGCGTAATTTACAATCACAACATGAGCTTTAAAATTTGGTAAAATCAGGCAACTTTTATTTTTTAACAAATTAAAACACCGTTTATTTTGTAATGTGTCAGCATACATGAAAATTTTGATTTTCGAATCAGCAAATTTGGATCAATAAAATAAACGGTGTTTCGATTTGATAAAAAGTAAAAATTGATACCGAAATTTGTTACATTTCAAAATTTATATTGATCGTAAATTATGTTAAAATTTATGATTTAATTTATAATTAACCAAGTTCATATAGTGGCAATGAACTTTAGATCAAATGAAAGATGAGGAATTGAGTTTCTCCCACCAAAGTTTTCTCTCTTAGAGAATAAAAAAAAATTATTTTGATGTGAATTTTAAATTCGATTTGTTCTATTCAATTGTCAGTGTAGATAGTAATATACTCCCTCCGTCCCGTAAAGATAGAAAAAGTACCCATTTTACAAGAATTAAGAAAGTAGTTATTTATAGGTAATTTGTGATAATTTTTTTAAATTACCCTTTGTACTTTATTAATTATGTACATTTTCCAAAGCCACTCTACTAATTATAGCATTTACAACTCATTTGTTTATCTTTTCAAAATATGCATTTAATGTTTTATAATAAGCATGTAGGAATATTTTGATAATTTTTGATTTAACTAATTCAACTTTTTCTATTTTTATGGGACAAATAAAAGTTGGTACTTTTTCTATCTTTATGGGACGGAGGGAGTATAAATTTGTCAAATTTGTCAAATGATAAGGAGTTACCAATTGGATGGTATGGAGTATGGACAACTAAACGAAGACCAAAATCTATTAAATACGAACATAGGACCAAGTCCAATAAAAGGATAGGCAACACACAAACTCTCCCACACCAACACCGCCACCGAGGAGTGAGGACACATCAACCGACGTGGGCTGTAAAACTCGAAACGCACAAAATAAGTGCACATTTAATCGTGGGTTGAACCTCAAGTAGTGCGCACCATGTGCTCGCCAATCAACAAAAATAACTGCCCACGCCCTAATCACCCACCGCCATAATTGCCGCCCGCACAGTGGCGCTCACCGGCCGCACAGTGTTGTGATTTGTGAAGTAACAATATGAAAGCAACGTCTCTTTACTTTACTCTGTTCAGCAAATGCTTTCTAGGGTTTAATGAAAGCAAATATATGCTTAAAAAAATGGAAATATCGGAAAAGAAATGAGAGTAGTTTGTGGATAGACACTTATAAAAGCAGCACACGTCTGTACTACCCACCCACTTCATGGACAGCTCAAAAACTGCTTATATTATAGCACATCCTTCACTCTTAAGAAATCTTTCAATTATGTCCCTTTTATTGCTTTTTTTATTACCATATTGGTAAATTTTAATCATTATTATCAAAATACGTAGTGATTTAATTAAAACGTAAACTTTCTAGTTTTTCAAGTTCTATAGCTTGAAGCCTTGGAACTACTCTGATAAAAAGCAATTGTTTTGATTTATTATTTATTTATTTCTGTAATTTTTTTTCTTAATATTGTTGAGGTTTAATTTGACAACCATGATTTTTATACAGCTGTTTCATCTGGTAAAGAATAGTGAAAGCACATGGCTCAAGAAAAAGATTCAAGCTTTAGACAAAATTAATAGCTCAAGATCAAATATAATGGCATTGCACTAATCGCTATACTAAATAAACAGAAGTACAAAACAAAGAGAAGAGAATAATAAAATCAAAATCCAATTTCATTTTATTCAATACTTGATGGCCATTGGAGTGGGTGGCTAGGGCTTGCAATGAAGCATAAAAATACCCATTACAGAAACAAGAAGATAATTGCCTGCAAAACAAGGCACTAATCTCCCCTATTGGATATCATTAACAGACTCTCTAATCATACCAAAATCAAATATATTGCCTGTAATCAGAAACACAAAACAAGAGAATCTCTTTTTTTCCCTTACCACCCAACTTTTTTTCCCTTTAGCCAAACAAAAAGAACCATAGCTGCTGCTTCTGCTGCTGCATCATATTATAATATTTCTTCCCTAAAACAAAACACTTATTTTGCCCTAATTCTAACCCAAAAAACCTTTTCTTCTTTGCTTCAACAACACTATATGTGTTTATACTAAAAAAAACACTACAAACATTTTTCATTTTGCTTGTTATTTTTCTTCTAATTTTAACTTCCAAATCTCCTTTCACTTTCCTAAGAAACTCTAACCAAAGAACAAAATAATAAGGCTGTAGTAACCCAAAACAAAATCACGGGTCAGTAAGTCCAATCCTGAGGTAACCTCAATTCATTGTTGATTTCTGGTTGTGGCCGAAGAGTACGCTTCTGATTCGAAACATGATTACTGTTACGCAACCTCGCTGCATTATCTGTAGAACATTAAATTAAACAAAATTTAAGTAACTAATTAACACAGCAAGTAATTCAAGAAAAAACCACTCCCCAACAATACTCACCGCTTGCCGCTGGAGTGAAACGAGGCTGAAATTGCGGCTGAACACCGCCCGAATTGTCCAAATCCAAATTCAATGCTTGCACAACTCTTGCTGGTAGTAAAACTGTCGAACAAGCTGTTCATAGAAAAAAATTAGCATCAACTAATTAAAAAATCCATAAAATGATTAACACCCGAGTATCAGTTAAAAAAGGCTACCTGGCTTCTTGCGAGATTCGGTGGGGGTACCGATTCGACGAGGCAAGAAAACCCCGGTGCCGACGGATTCCCTTTTGGCAGCAGGATTTCCAAGAAACAGAGCACGCATGTTCTGATTGTGTGGTTGCTGTTGAACCTGCTGTATAGTTGGCCAAGCAGATGGAGACAAACCTATAGACCTTCCATGGTTTCTTCCTCTGTTGCTGTGGACCACTGTTTGTGTTTGCCTTCCCCAACAAACATTACCACCACTCTGTTGCTGCTGCTTCATCATTTGTTGCTGTCTCATCTGCTGAAACTGCAATAAAACAAAAAAAAATCTCAGTATATACTTCAACCTTAATTGAAAAGCAAAAAAAAAATCATGTGGCTTACTTGAGATACTTGTAACTTCTGGTAAGATAATGAATTATGCGGCTGGGTGGTGTTCTGTAGGCCAACAAAATTAGGGTTTGAGCTATTGACCGGAACAGTGACCGGAGAGAGTTTTCGCGGCGGACCGACGATTGCTTTGTTAAAGCCATGATAAAAACTATTATTATTATAATAGGGTTCATCTTCTTGGCGGTGTTGTTGATTCAAACTAATCTTCGCAACTTCACCAGCCGCTGCATGCAGTAAATCCCAAGTCGCCGGCGGTGGTGACGAAACTTTAGAGACTCCATTCGGGCTTCCACGGCTTGAACCTTGGCTACATCTGCACCCATCGTTTCCAACTCCGCAGAGAGTTGATTGAGGTGAACCAGATAAAACCGCTTCCTGTAAAAAAATACACAACCAGTCAAAAATCAGTCTCACAAACAAGAACGCCATAGAAGAAAAAAATACTCTAAAAGAATAAAATGAAAAAAATACCTTGGCGGTTTCAGTAGTAGGAGTTTCAAGTTTAGAGCGAGCCATTTTGCAAGTTAACCCAGCGATATAGTCTTCTTCGTCACTCTCGTCAGTAGAAGAACTGATAACAGACTCAACCGGAGAGCTGAGATCGGAGCAAATCCCGTACGAACCCAACTCAAACGGAAAGAAATTCTTGAAAACATCAGTTTCAAAAGTAAACCCATCTTTCACAGTCTTCGTGTTATTATTATTCTTGTTATTCTTTTCATTGTCGGTGAACAAATCGTCGTCAGTGAGGAACTGCGGCGGCAGCCAAAACTCACCGTCGTCTAAACTCTCAGCCATACTTAAAACAAAACAATAACGAAAAGAGAAGGAAGAGCGGTGCTTTTAAGAGTGTGGGAACGTTTGGTGGTGGGTTAAGATTTAATGATGGCAAAAACCAGTTGGATTTTTGCTGGATTTACAGAGTCAGGGACCCAGTTAAAGAAAAAACTTCAAATAAAGAGATTCTTGTAGAGAGAACAAATTCTTGGGGGTTAAGGTTTAATGGCTGCGAGTGAGTCACTGAGTGACGAGTTTAAGGAAAGAATTAAGAGAGAGAGAGTGTTTGAAATGGAGTTATGGGATTTGTATTTGTAGAGAGAGAGAGCGCCAGAAATGCTAATAAAGGGTATAGTGTGGACTCTGTATTACGTGTACCATTCGCGTGGGACGGGAGGTGTAAAACACGCGCGTATGTTATTTTTTGAGTGGGGGCCAGTGAAGAGTTGATGCCAGGTATGGTAAGTTAGTGGGGTCGTTTGACTGGTATTTTAAGGCACTTGGCATGCATGTGACAATGGCCAGTACAAACTTTTGAATTTCCCTTTTTATTTTTAATTTGGCTAATTTATTTTGAAGCCCCTATATTTTTGCAATTCTGTTTTTCTGGTCTTTTTATAAAGATTTGTTTTTATCTAATCTTTAATTTTTGAGTTTTTTAGATGGAAAAGAAACATACACGACATTAGCTATAAAACACGCGTGAAGCTGAATTTAATAGAGATTAAATAAATAAAAAAATTAAACATTAAAAAGAAGATAAACAAAATTTAAAAAGTATGAGAATCAAATAAATAAAAAATTAAAAATATTAAAACTAATCAAGTAAAAAATTTAAACGATTAACTAAAATCTGCTTATTATTATTTCATTTGGTAATGGTAACAATAATTGAATACACACATAGTGATTATGGTTAAAAATAATCGATTAAATCAAATTCGAGAAATACATAAACCGAATAAATACAAAATTTTAAAAAATGATTAAATAAATAAAAGAATAAAAGTTCAAGGACCTCTGGAGAGTTTGGCCTTTTAACTTTTATGAAATTCCCCACATAATTATTAAAATTAATGATGACTTGATGGGTTTAATTAGTTTCAGTTTAATTTTTCGGTCACTTTATGTATATATTTGGGTGGCTCATTTTGTAGTCAAAAAGCCCTATTGGATGACTGTTTTGCAGTATCATCATTTGATTTTGATATCACTTTCTCATTGTGATGAGAAGTTGTTATCTCTGTATATAAATACATTCACTTCATTTATTGAAGTATAGCCTATGCTAAAAAAAAAAAATTAAAGTTATTAATTGGGCGCCAAAACTCTAAATACATGACGTATGGGTATATTGTTACTCTTTGCCGCTAATTAGCCAATGAATGGAAATAGACATTTTTCCTTTTTGTTTTGAGTCCGCTTAACTCAATATTCTCACCACTAAGAGGATGTATTGTTCTAAATTATTGAATGAATGATTTTGTAATACACAATAAATTAATATTTAATATTTTAATAAAATTTAACAGTTAAATATTCTTAATATTAAAATTAATTGGCAGTTTAAAACTAGAACACGTCTAAAGATTCTTCGTTTATTTAAATAAGATAAATTAAAACTTACTATAAAAATAACATAACTATTCTAAAATTATTATTTTTTTTTTTATTTAATCTATCCAGCTAGAATTAATAGATAATTATATGATAATAAATATTTAAATAATAAATAAAAAATTGTAATTTTAAAGAAAAATAATAAACTATCAATTCATTCCTTATGTTCAAATTTGATTGTGGATTTTAAATGAAAGAATGTAATACATCATTTAACATCTATTAAAATTTACTTACAAAAATATTGCGAACTTTTAAAAATTACATTTTATATTTGGCCACTTGAACATTTTTTTATTTTCTCTCAATTTTTATTAAAAAAATTCTGCATTTAAAACAAAAATTAACAATACACAGTCGAAGTCCAGTAACATGCCACCGGAATTTGCTGGAAAATTTCTGGCCAACGGCGATCAACACGTGGTATGCTCAATGTTGAACAGTGGATTGTTGACTGTATAAGTGTACTTTTGATATTTTTTCTGTACATATTCAGTATGTTTTGGTGTATAGATTTTGTTGATTATTATGCATAGGTGTTTTTTAAGTGTTTATTAGAGGTCTTTAATGTTTTTTCCGTGTTTTAAGTCCTTTTTGGTGTATTTTTGGCATTTTAAACAAAAACAGTAAATTAAAAATATATCGGTTTATTTTTTATTTACTTTTGATTATTTTTTTATATTTTTTAATTTAGTATTTTTGTAAATATTTTTTCATTATCCCGAGCAATTATTTTTTTCATGCCATTATTTTATAAATAGTTTTTTTAATAGTTTTTAAAAAAATTCCTTTAAATCCTTTAAGAGTCGTTTAAATTTAATATTGTATATAAAATTTAAATATAAATAAAAGAAAACATAAATAAATTATAATTTAATATTATTTTTAATTGAATAAAAAATAATACTAATAATTTCCATTAAAAGAATAGCAACATATATTTTCTATTAATGGATAATTTTTATTTACATTCCTATTCCGCGTAATTTTTTAACTAAATATAAAAAAATAGCATTAATTAACATTCCCATTTTAATTTATTTCAAATTTGGTAAATCAAACATCAAAATATCTGGCACCGTGTGGATTAAAAAAATTGAAAACCATTCCTTTTGGAATAAATAAATAAAAAAATTATTGAATTTTGTATAATTTTAAATTTTCAGATTATAAAATATTTTAGTTATAAATAAGAAAAATTATTGTATAAATTGAATCTAAAATGACTAAATTTATAAAACAATTTAAAAAATCAAAACATTATAATAATTTATCTCTTATAAGAAATCATAGATTTATAAATTTTTATTTTGAGTTTTAGTTTTTAACCATAGATCAAAGAGGGCGATATATGTGTATAATTTTATTTCATTAGTTAATTGATTTTATTTGCATCTACAAATTTATTAATCCAATTATTATTATGTATTTTAAGTATTTTTTCCCCATATACCAAAATAGTGGTGTTGGAATGGGTTGGATTCACTCTGTTAATACGACTAGAATTAATATCAATACGATCTATTTATTAATCGTGTCAATACAAGCACGGTGTAAAAAATTAATGAATTGTACATGTCAATCTGTATAACACGTTTACTATATTGGGTCAATTGGAAACCATACAAACATAACCATTTAATATTATGGTCAATAATCTTTTCAATCTTTTTTTCAACGGTATAAACGATTATAATCCTAATAGAAGACGTATACAAGTATGCACAAATATTTACAAATTTTACGCTATTTATATTATTCAAGCCGTTTACGTTGAATATATCGCGTACAAATCTCGTTATTATGGCGGTACGATGCCACACCCTATATTTCTGATGCGTGTAATTTTCTCTTGCATATTTCAAGTCCTTCTCCATAAATCTACAACATTTTGTCTCCATCGTATTTTGGACCTCCCTCCTAACCAATTAAGTTAAGAGGTCATTGGTAATATTTTTTCAATTATGATTCAGAAAAACGTATGACTCATTCGGTTAATTTATTATCGCAAATAATCTTTTAATCCAGTGGATAAGATAAGGTTCCAAAGTTATAAGTTCAAGCCTTGTGGATGATAAATTCAAGACAAAATAAATATTTTTTAAAAAAGAAAGCTTATACTTAGAATATTAAAGACTACACTTGAAAAATAAAGGTTACGAACATTGTCAGCAACATCGTTCCATTAAAATAACAAGCGTTATTGTGAGCGGAGCGAGGTTCAGAAATCGCTCGCCCAGACTTATGGCTGACTTCTAATCTGGTTAGCTTTTGAAAAATTGAGTCGTCACCTAACTAAATTAGGAAATGCCTTTTCTATATACTAGACAACCTCACACGTATATAAGTGAGATCATCGTGCATCGGATCAAAAGACCGGGTTCGATGGACACTATCAAAACTCTTACACTTGGCTTATCGATCGCATTCATTTACAAGGAAATATCGTGTATATCTCATCTTAATCACACATACATTCCGCATGATAATGTGCTGGAAAGTGAACAAGTTTAGAAAGCTAGTAAATGGAAAGCTGGAAATCATGTGAGTCGCGCATATGACTCAATTTGGACTGACACGTGAGCATGTCTTAAATACTCATAAACAAGCATCTAATCGTAGGGTTTCTATCATGTAGCACACAGAAGTGGGGTCTTAGTCATTTTGCATGCACAAAACCTGAATTGGATGTATATGTGAGATTGATTTGTATTTGGTCATCTTGAATCCCTATACAACTACTAATTATAATTTCATGGCACTCCTAGGATTTCTAGGCGATTTGCTAGATTTGAAGCTAATTTAACATAGTTAATAAGCATGCTAATGCTGGATTTGTACATTCATTCGAAGCAGTAAACAATAAAACATGCTCATATACATTTGCTATACATACTAGGTTAGAGATACTTTTAACCTTGACAAACAAAAGTTTTTGACACTCGAATGTCATTTGGCTGTTTGTGAGGCTAGAATCTGGATTTGGTCGTAGTATAAAAGTTCTTCGTTTAGTCGATAGGAGTCCACTGGTTTAAACTAGAATCGGTTCCGAGTTCAAACAAACCCAGAATTGCGTCTGGAAGTTTCTGGTCTCTAACGGGCTTGGGCTTTAGGGTTTGGATGCTGTGGCTGCCCACAAATATGATGTGGGAGGTAGATGATAACTTGGATAGGTCGATTACAATATATAAAAATGTCCTACAACTAATTACAAAATTGTAGGCTCAAACGGAGCCTAACTCCGAGCTTAAACGAGCCCAGAAATATAAAAACACTTCCAGAACTAAGCGAAATGGATCTAAAAGGGATCTAGAAACGAGGAACATGGCGCCAAATGAGGTGGTTCCTATGACACTTTGAGTGGAGGTGGTGCCAACTTACTATGGCGGCGACGCCACCATTTCTTGGCTCCAAGTGCATTTTTCGGGTCTTAGGTTTACATGGAAAAACGATCAAAATGCATAAAAACACATTAGACCATTCTAGAATCAAAATATGATGATTGAAACTGGTTAAATGACCCTAAAAACATGTTTTCTAGGTCGATTTTATCATGGCATAAACAATAAATATGGCATTCCTAACAGCTTATGGCTAAACATGCAACTTTGAAGAAAGAATTTAATAGAAACATACAAAATTGAACGATATATATATATATATATATATATATATATATACATATATGTGTGTGTGTGTGCGCGCGCGCGCGCGCGTGCGCATGCGTGGAAAAGTGATGAAATATGAAATTGGGTCCTCAAAAGTACTGTTATGAGTACTTGGCTCGTCTTCTAGCGATCCGGATGAAGAATGCAGTTCTGGATAAATAAGCAATAGTGCGTTCTTGAGTAAATTGAAGCATGAAAACTTGTGTTTTTAATGGTGTATGTGTGGGCACTATGTGGTTCGTCTATTCTAGAGACAATTAGGATTCTTTATATTGTTCAAGGTATGTGTAATACCCCAAAAGATTCAATTACTCAATTGGGTCACGTGTCCATCTTTGAGTCGCCGGAGTGGCAATATCAGAAAGTTTTCTGAGAAAATTAAGATAAATAAGTTTTAGTAGGTCGATTTCGGAAAAGATTATAGCGAAAAATTTAATATTATATTTCAATTCTAAAGTTGGAATTGATATTAAAAAGGAAAAAAGGTCAAGAAAAGTTTGAGCAGGTGCTGAATTAAATGGCCTTCTCCCTAAGAGGATCCCTCATCAACACGTCGTCTTTTCCTAGATTGCGAATCATTAATAGCAGGAACCGTACTTGGGGAAACATCCTCCGAATCCTGCACAATTATTGCATCTAGATCTATTATCTCTGTCGCCTCTGCTGCCGCCGTTGGAGCTAGAGAGGGAACATAGATAACAGCCTCGCAACCAGCAGGTTCGCCATCACCAACTGCAGCATCAGCAGCCTCGTCATACGACGACTATCCCGTCGCCCGCTAACTGGATCGGCCCGATAGGAACCAGAGCAATTTCAGCTTCAGCCTCGCCAACCAGATAATCAGCATCTATTGCTGCTCCACCCATCAGAACATCCAAATATATTTTTGAAATCAGAAAGCAGATCGTTAGAGGAAGAAGACATCCTACAAAGAAAAAGGAAATGAAAACAGAGTCAGAAATAAATACCTTCAATATATTCATAGTGAAGATCCGCCAAACCCTTTGAGGGATCCTCCAAAGGAGACCATCGACATCGGACATGGCTATTTACCAAAACCGCTAAAATAGGATGCTGGAAAATACTGTGAAAAGACAAATTGAAAGCAAGAATAGACTCAGACAAACTTAAAGGCGATGGATAATTTTGAACGCGATAAATGGAAAAACCACCCGAAAAATGGAAGAAGGTGAAATCATGAATGACTATGAAATAGCGCTTCCTCCAATAGTTATCTAAACATGGCAAATATATGGAAGAACGACACTTCCTGCCAATTGTAAAAACGAAACAGCTATCACTTTTCTTAACTCTATAAAATGATAAAAGACGTTAAAAGAAGGAGATTGACCATGAAGCCTACATGCTTCTACAAAAGCAAGAATGACTTGAATAGTCCCATGATAGAGTTCTACCACGAGGATTCTCAACCTACATAATTCTGCCAAAAAAGGATCTAAAGGAAACTGAAGACCAGCAGCGAGTTGTTCTTCAAAAACAACCGCCCCGCGAGGCGAACTAGGAGACCCAAACGCAGGCTTTTGATGACCGAGTAACTTAACTCTATATTCAGATGGAAAATTATACTTGAAATAAATATCTTGAACAAATATGATACGACACAAACAAATATTATAAAAAGACCTAAAAAAGAAGAAGACCAAAGCGGGTAAAATACTCAGGAAATGAAAAACACCAAAGAACGAAGAACGCCAAGGAACGAAGAGCACCAAGAACAAGTTACCCAGAAACTGAGAAATAACAAGAACTCTAAATGCATAAGGAAAAGGAATAAGACGATTATCCAAGCAGTAATGAAAACAAGACAAAAATCCTTAAAGCTACTTCGGAGATTGTTTGAGAAATAAAGCGTGAAGATTGAAGAAGAAAAGAAAGCAAAGCGATATTTAGAAAATGAAAGCAAAATAGTGTAAAATGCAAACAATAGTTTAAATATAGGATAAAGAGAACGTAAGAAGACATGAACGGACACTTGTCTTAAATTCAAAAACAACGAAGAAAGGATGACTGACACATGGCATGAAGATGAAAAAATGGAAATCCTGTTGGAAAGTGAAACGACACGCCGGAATACAAATCAACTCGCCTCAAATAGAGTTATAATTTATCAAGGCATGAATACCATGACTTTGCCTCACTTGCGGCGGGGAGGGGGGAGGTTAATGATGGATACTGAATCCTATCATAAGTACTATGGAGACGAGTCGCAGGAGATCCATCCTTGGACGATATCGGACTTCTGTCCGAAGGACTAAGCTAGACGAAACCAACGGCTGAATCCACGAGATTCGCCTCGACTGGAATAATACTTCAATCCACAAAGATAAGACCGAATCCCCTGAGGACTCGGACAAAACGCGTCAACCTCAGGATTCGGCCAAATGACCAGACCAACGAAGATCCACGATGATCTTTCCTATTTGGATACAAACTCCAACTTAAAAAGATAAATTTTGACTTAGGAAGACGAGACTATTTAGGAAGGTATTCCTAATTAGGACTCTCGTCTGAATAAGGAATCACACTCCTAACCGGTGTCAAACCTACTAAATATGATTCACTTTCCTATTCAAAGTTTACAGGGTATACATTCAACTACTATATAAAGAGTTTGAGATATGCCTAAACACAAAATTACATTCATATACTCAAAACGCTGCTCAAAGCTCAATACTGATTTTAGCATCGGAGAGTTAGTCGGACAACCACCGTCTGGTTAGCTTCTACCCTGTTTTGCAGGTTAATCCACCGGATTAGAAGGCAGACTCCATTAATAAGTAAATAAAAATGGAGAGAGTACAATTTAATTTTTTTTATAAAATTATTCTAAATCAAAAATTTAAATAAAATTATTCTTTTGAGAAATTTAAATAAAATTATTACGAAATTGAAAATCACTAAAATGAATTATTCATTTCTTACAATTAAAAATAATAATTATTAATTAAAAATAATTTTATAATAATTTATTTTTGAACAAAGGATCACTTTCACCCTTGAACTTGCGTCAAAGTATCAAAAAAGTTCAAAACTGAGAAATAGGATCACTTATACCCTGAACTTGTGTATTTTTGGTCAAATATTAATTTAATTAGATTTATATGATTAATTAATATTTAAATGTGATTAATTAGAGTTATTTGTAATTTTTATTAATCTCACTCTCCAATTAAGGCGCCACGTCAGCAAAGGGGCCTTTTTGAGCCGGTTTACACAAGTTCAGGGTATAAGTGATCCGGTTTTCCAGCTTTGGACTTTTTTGATATTTTGACACAAATTCAGGGGTGAAAGTGATCTTTTGTTCATTTATTTTCTTATAATTTAATATTTTGTTTTTAAAAAGGTGTTACATTATATTTTCTCTGTTTCCTTTTATTATCTATTTTTGACAAAATACACACATTAAAAAATTATTAAAATTTTATATAAATAACAAAATAACAATGCATTAATATACTAAAACTAAAAGTCTACATGTATATATTTTTATTTCACTAATTAAACTAAAGGCAGATAATGGAAATCTTTTTATAATTTAACATCAAAATTTGTAATGAGTAAATGTTTTAGAATATTTTTTAAAGAAAAACTATCAAAAAAGAGAGGGTACTTATTTTAGAAATTATTAGCAGTATGATAATTTTAGGGTGAGGATTTTCGCACTCCTCCCATTTATATCCGCACTCCATTATATTGTGAATAGACCATATCACCCTCTCTTTTATTTATTGCATCCTTTTGTTTTTATGGTGTCCCCGTCCACCAACTTTCAATATTATCAGATGATTAAATAAGTTATATTTAAGTATAAAAACAAAAAATTCAAATTTAATTTTTTTTTTTAATTTTGATTTTGTTATTTTTAGACTTATGTATCAAGTTTTATTTTTGACTTGTGTATCAAGTTAGACAAGAATAATATAAAAGTTAGTTAAAATAAATAAAATTTGATGTTTTTTATGTGAATTTTATGAATGTGTTAATTCATTACTAAAAGTGTAATTTAATTTGAGTTAATTTAGAATTGTTAATTTTCTACTGCGGATAGCAAAAAAAATTATAATTTAAACATGAATATATTATGAAACTATATGTATATAAATTTCTTGTTAAATATCAAATTAAGATTATAATTTAAATCTTTATCGTAAATAACTGATAAAAGTGATTAATATAAATAGAGAAACTTATTTTAATTTATTAATAACGTTTAATTGACTAAAAATAAAAATAACATAATAAATATAAAAATTAAACTCTATATCTTAAAATGTTATAAATAGCGTCCTTTCATTATGAAGAAATGAAAATAAAATATTTATCAATTCAATTTTAAAAAATAAATATTCTAAAATTCAATTGACCAATAATAATATAAAAAACTCCAAAATAAATTATCCTAATAAAAGTAATAGAGATTAAATTTGGAGAAAATGTCTTATATTTTTATTTTTAATGAATAAATGTCTTAAATTTTAGCAACAAAAAACAATTAACAGAAGGCATCTCAGCCATTTCAACTAATGTATGGAGTATTTAAATTTTATAGGATTTTGATAGTACATGTATAATGGGGATAAAAAGTAAAAACAAATGAATATTTAGAAAGGATGATATAGTCAATAGAAAAAAATGTGGAGTGTGAAAATTAACAGTTGGAGTGCGAAAATCTCTACCCTAATTTTAATCTCATGCGAACATAGGCTCTATGTCTGCATATAATTCGGCAAATTAACGGTCCATATATTTCTATTGGTCAAACAATTAAATTCTCCTTAGCAGTTGGCTTACGGCCACCGTCATTTTGTGTGCAGACACAATAACGGCGTGTCCTTTATTTTTTTTTTTTGTCAAAAGATGCGTGATGCTTCATTGATAGATAAAACGACTTATACAAGTCTCGCGAGATATTCGTTTTTGTGACAATCCTCTAGCCCAAATGGCGTGTCCTTTATTTACCATCCCATTTGCAGACAAGTGACGGATCCTCTCTTTAATTTTTTAATTTTTAATTGGAAAATCAAAAGTAAGGACGTGAATATGACGTGCTTACCTGCGGAGAGGGACTGCACCGCACATGAAAAGAATACAAAAGATAAATTCCATTCCAACTAACGTAGACACATGCACTCGCGTTAATGGCCGTACGTTTTAGTTTCAATAGCCATCAAGATTGTTGCGTGTTTCTCACACTCTATGCTTGCTAGTGAATGTTAACGAGTCGGCGAGCCTTGTGTAGTGTCTACTGAAAAAAAATGAAAAAATGGCACCGTGGAGAGACAAAATATTTTGAGATTTTGTGGCAGAGAAGATATAAACGACGTCAGAATACTACTACATTCTTTTTCATTATTTTTAAAAAAATCCACTTTGAATTTTTGATTTTCAAGGTGAAAATATAAACGAAAAAGCAATTCGAAATAAATTTTTTTTTTAAATAATTAAACTTTTTTTTCAAATTTTATGTTAAATCAGTTTTAACTTGATTACGCTAATACTCGATATTAAAATTCCAGAAATGCATTTGGAAGACTTGGCCAACTGGGCCAAGTCTCATTTACTATTACACAGTACTCTCTCCGGTTTATTATATTTGTCGTATTTGAGAAATATTTTTGATATAATATTTAGGGTTAATGTTATAAAAACTCATGAACTTTACACGTTTTTTCATTTTAATCACGCAGTTTAAATTTTCTCATTTTCATGCACAAATTAACACTTTTTCTCAAATTCATGCACGGTACTGAGGTGTCACGGCTCCATTAGTATAATTCACTGAGGTGGAGGTCATTTTACACCAATGAATGAGTGCCACCTCAGTACCGTGCATAAATTTGAGAAAAAAATGGTAATTTGTGCATGAAAATGAGAAAATTTAAACTGCGTAATTAAAATAAAAAAATGTGTAAAGTTCGTGATTTTTTTTTTTGACATTAACCCTAATATCTATCCCTTTAGAATATTAAGAGCGCATTAATTGTTATTTTTTCATATTTTCCCTTTATATATTTATTAAAATAATAATAAATAAATAAATAAAAATAGTAAACATAAATATAAAACAAGTTTCAATATAAGATTAATTTAGCAAAAGTGTTTTTAAATTAAGACATTTTAGTTTTATTTTTAATTTTTATGTTAAAGCCAAATACGATACATATTGTGAACCGGAGAGAGTATGAATTTTAATGTTTTCTAAAAAAAATGATTTAAAGATTTCCTTTTGTAAAAATCCTATACATAATCCTTCAACCTTTTTTTTGTTAAAATATAATCCTTCAATTTTTAATGAAATGATATATACCCTCAATTTTTAACTGATAAAATCGAAACATAATAATAAAAAAAATTCCCTCTTGAGAATAAAAATGAAGTTATAACGAAAGAATATTTTATACCAAATTAAATTTATAAATATAAGTGTTTCTATATTAAAGTTTAATATACATCTTTTATTCAAGGACGTCTCTATATTTTAAAAAGTTTAACAAAAAATAAGAACTTATTGTAAATATAATGAATAACTAATTTTATTGTTTAAATGTAATAAATGGATAATAATTTTAAGGGGTAATGTAATAAAAACAAACTTTACACGTTTTTTCATTTTAGTCACGTTTTTGAAAACTTGTTATAAAAATACGCAAACTTTCATTTTTTTTTTCAAATTCATACATGGTGCCGAGGTGACACTCATTCATTGGTGTAAAATGACCTCCACCTCAGCAAATTACAATAATGAATGACTGACACCTCCGTACCGTGTATGGATTTGGAAAAGAAAATGAAAGTTGATATATTTTTATGAGAAGTTTTAATAGGTGTCATTAAATTGAAAAAATGTGTAAAGTCGGTGAATTTTTATAATATTGACTTTAATTTTAAAAATAATGATTAACTAATTATCTTTTAAAAGTGAATTCTTTGTTGCTAATCCTAAAAATTAACTAGACCAACTAATTAGACTAACTCATCTTTTCCTGGTATAAGGAATAATTAAGCGAAAAGACAAGAATTAACCACAGAGATAAAAAAAATTTAAAATCAATGAGATATCATTAAGAAAATTTCGAAGCAATTATAGATATAAAAAAAATCATGGAAGTCTGAAAACCACTCTCGATAATCTGATCAGGACCAAGAATTTTGCGCTAGAACGTTCTCTGCATGATTCCAAATCGCCTTACAAAAATAAAAGATAAATTTAAAAAACTTATTCGCTAAGTCAGTGCAATCATCAGCAAGGAGATATGGGTTGGAACACGACAATTTCCTTATCTCTAGACTAGCATTCATCGCATCTGACTCTATAATCACATTTGAGCTACATTTTAACCAGCAAATAGGCTCTTGAATGTCATTAACTCAGCTAATTTAGGCGAAAAAGAACCCAAGAAGCTATTGCAACGAGCCCTTATAACCAAATCTTTCCAATCGCGCACAACACAATCGGTACCAATTGTGTTTATCTCTGAGGAAACTACAACGTCTACATTCACTTTACACCACCCTTATGCTGGAGTCCTCCAAATAACCACACCATCGTCCGTACCAATTCCTTCTTCACCAAACTCGCAAGCAGGGGAGTTCGCTGCCTGCCATGCAGTCAAACTATGGCTAGCCTAATTTTATAGACCAAACGACGTTATTACAATTGATCCAGATGAACCAACCGATCATTACAACGAGAGCAGCATCTTCCATCTTCAGGTTAAGAAGATGATTGCTAGACCAAGAAAAGAAGCATGTATCCAAGGCTTAGAAGACTTGCAACTTTGAACTAGCCCAATGGTCCTCTACAACAGGACACTTATAGAATAAATGGTGGACAAATTCATCTCCCATTCCAAAAATGGAACAAGAAGAGTTGACAAAAGCACATTTCTTGGCCAAAGCATGCACCATTTGGCAAGAAACCGGAGCAGGCACGCTAGAGAAATTTTTTCACATGGAGAGTTTGAGCTATCAAATTTTATTGCATATACCATTTGGATGACCTTCTACTTCACCCCGAATAAGCCGATAGCTGCTTTACAATGAAAACCAACCTCTAACATCAAAAATCTAGAACAAGCTGTGATTAGCATTTTCAAGACTTAAAGGGATATTAGGAATTCGTTGAAAACAGAAGGTGTAAAAAATATTTTTTAAAAAATAAAGATCCCAAGCCTTAAAATGCACATCAAAATGTTGATAGACCTTTGCATTTTCAACTCAATAGGGGCCTCCAAATTCGCGTAACCAAACTCATCATTTAATAACCACGGATCAGGCTAAATTTTGAATTCCCAATCATTACCACAACAGATTTTAGCCCTCTTTTTTTATCACATTTTGAGCTTTAAAAATACCACGTCACATGAAACTTTGATTAGATCCTAAGTTCGCATTGAGATAAGACCCATTGGAAAAATAACGAGCTTTAAAAACTTCCCCATCAAATTATTATTCAAACTAGTCAAACATAGTTTTTTCTAACTAACATAGCAACGTTAAAATCTCGAATTTTTCGAAAACCCAATATACCAAATTTCTTCTGAGTATATAACTTGTCCTAACCCGCCCAATTAATACTTTTTTTCACTTTGTGTACAATGTCCTCGCAAAAACCTAGAGGGAGGAGGAAACGTTCATTATATAATTAAAGAAGTGGTCGAGCGATCGCTTTAATCAAAATTTCATTTCCAACTCTAGACAAGAATTTGGAGTTCCACCCTTTAAATTTTTTCCACACTCTATATCAATTAAAAAAAATTAAATTAATCATTATGTAAAGTTTTGAAAAGGTGCATAAACATCTCCAATGTCTTCAAAATATTAACCTAGATAAATCAAATTAGAAATTAGTTATAATTAAAACTAGACAATTAAATTAGATTAACATTAAATTAATTATTTTTATTCAGAATAATTACAATATTTCTATAGCTTTATTAAGTGAGATATTATTAATTACTAAAAATTTAGACATGATTAAAAATTAAATTAAATTTAGGTCAATAATTAATTATTTTAAGTTTCAATTAAAAATTAATTGCAATTATTTTAGATTCATTACATATAATTGAGTATTTATATTGAGAGAATGGTCTTTACATTTTTAATTTAGATGAAATACTTAAATCATTCAAATATGTAAAGTTTTAGATTTTTTTGTCAAAATATTATAAATTTGTCTTTTCTGACATTTGATGTAAAGTTCAAGGAGTAAAATGATCCTTTATTTTAAAATAAAGGCAATAATCGATTTAAAAGTATAAAAAAGTTCACATTAGAAGTAATAAACGACTTCTGAAACAGTGTGAAATGTGAGAGTATAAAAGAGTCCATTTAAGATCGTTAATGGCCTTCTTTGGCAAAAAAAAAGATCGCTAATAGTCTTAATATACTTTTTCAAACTATAAAGATATAAATAATCTTTAAGTGGTAATTTTCTACAATACACTAGTCGCTAACTTATTTACAACTTTATTTATTAGTTTTTGACTTTTTATCTTACGAAAAATACTTTTTTTTTAATTTCATAAATATCTTTTTTCACTTTTTAATAATTTATTCTTTTTTTATAGATTTTTTTCTGGAATTTGTTTTTCTTATCGTGTGTTTATAGTGTAATAATATGTATATATAGTGTATTTTTTGTGTTTTATAGTGTAACAATAGTGTGTGTGTGTGTAAACACTGCTATTTTTGTAGTGTTTTTGTGGTGTATACCATAAAAACACTGCAAATACACTATAAACACTGCAAATGCACCATATATATATATATATATATATATATATATATATATATATAAAACGGCAGAAATACCCAAAAAAATATAGATATTTCGAAAAACACAAGAAATACACTGTAAAAATACAAAAACAATAACGTAAATATATAATAAAATCACTACAAATACACCATAAATCAATTTGTTCTTTACAAAACCAGTAGTAATAAACAAATTTATGAATAAGAGAAAGACAAAATAATTATATGAATAATAGAACAATTTTATAAATAAAAAATTATAGATCTACAATAATTTATTTACAAAATGTTTAAATTATCACAAAAAACCTAAACAATTACACAAATTTAAAAACGATGTCGAGAAACTCATATCGCGAATGAAAGAGACAAACGGACTAGCGCGAATGGAAAAGACGAGCGGAAAAACGACCGGAAACGACGAAAAATCCATCGAAAATAGACGAACGGAAGCGCAAACGGAGAAGACGAACAAAAAAGCAACCGGAAGAGATAAACTGAAAATCAAACGAAAAAAAAAGAAAAAAAAAAGAATTTGAGAGAGACGAGAGAGAAAAAAAGTGTGGTTATGTAAAAATTTAACTTAAAATGAGATAAATTTTTTATATAGTGGGTACTTTGTTAAATAAGTTAGTAAAATATGTAGCGACATAAATTAAAAAAAGATGTCAAAAAATGGTATAAATAAGCTTTAAAAATAGAGTATTTTGTAAATAATCCCAATTTTTAACCCTAACATTAGAAGCACATATGATTTTTTTTAAAATATTCTTTAACCCTAATTATTTTAATTAACCCTAAAAGTTATTCCTAAATTTACAAAAGTTATTCCTAAATTTTTAACCCTAACATTAGAAGCACATATGATTTTTTTTAAAATATTCTTTAACCCTAATTATTTTAATTAACCCTAAAAGTTATTCCTAAATTTACAAATCGGAGGAGGAATGATCCTTCATTCGTATATGTTTTATAATGGGAGGCGTGAGTAGCGCGGTAAGTGAGTGGGAGTACAGGTGGAAATGGATCTTTACTTCTTAAATGGAAACACCGCATGATGCGGACTTCTCATAACTACATGGTGTTGCCCTAATTAATTTGTGTAGCCTTTCTTTGATTTTCATGCTTTCTCATTATTGTTCATTTCCTATTTCTAACAAATAGCTCAAACCTTCTCTATCTCACTATATCCAACTCTTTGCTTATTTTGACCTATAATATAATTTGATTTTTTTTATTGCCATAGACTAGTGATTTTTAATTTTTATTTAGTTAAAACTTTATTTTGAATCCCAAAGCTATGTAGATTGATAGAAACTCTCCTAATAGAAACTTTATTTTGAATCCCAAAGACCCCTAAAATCATAAACGGCCATCTCGGCCAACCAAAAAGGATTTCCGCGATCGCAAAGATGACATCTGATAAAGCAAACTCCTGCTCGACCATCCGAGTAGGGCCCCAAAGGCATAATAGCCAACTCGGCCAACCGAGCAGAATCACCACTAATTACAAGGACGATAGTCTGACAAAAGGTACTCTGATACTTCAAACAATCTCTGCACAGACAAAGAGAATTACATCAGACTTGTCGGCCCGAACAAAGAGTACCAAAGGCATAGTATAAAGACTAGGAAAAAGTAGGTAAAAAGGTTAAAACTCTTTTTTCTCTCAACTCTTAATTCCTTTTCACTTCTTATTCTTTCTCTCACTAAAACATCTGCTAACTTGACCGTCAGAGTGGTTTGCCGAAATCCTCTTTCGGCACCCTTCTTACTGGTAGACGAAGGAAGCACAGTAAATTTAATGACTTGGGAGGCATACAAATGAATGAGAGGCGAAATGGGGAAGCTCAAACATTGCCCGGTACTTATAATAGGGCTCGGAGGCGCACCAATTCTACCCAAGGGTCTAACAGAGCTAATGACAGAGTTCGGAAGAGGAGGAAAGGAGATAAAAGAAATCAAAACGCTATACTCCATCGTAGATATGCCATTGGCCTACATCAAAATACTAGTAAGACCATTTCCGTACAATTCGGGGGAAATTACAAGCACCCGTTACCTGGTGATGAAAATACCAACCACGACAGGGACCATCAGCGTCAAAGGGGATCAGGAAGTTGCATCAAGGTGCTAAATAATTGCAATGAAAGAATCAGAAGCGTAAAGCGGCCGAGGAGGAGAAAAGGAGCAAAGACCGAAGGCCAAAAAGATGATGATAATAGCCTTCATTTTTATATTAGTATTTTCCATGTCAATTTTAATATAATCAAAGTTTCAAGAACTAAACTAGCAAAACACAACGAAAGGCCAACGATAGGCGGGAGTAGAGAACAAACTCAAACAAGCAACAAAAGAGATACATATCTCTTAAGGCAACGAACAAACGAAAGAGATACATGTCTCCTAAGGCAACGACCAAACAAAAGAGATACATATCTCATAAGGTAACAACCAAACAAAAGAGATACATATCTTATAAGGCAACAGCCAAACAAAAGAGATCCACATCTTATAAGGCAATGATCAAACACAAGAGATGCATATCTCGAAAAGGCAACAACCAAACAAAAGAGATACATATCTCATAAGGACACGACCAAATAAAAGAAATACACGTTTGGAGAAACAACGGCCAAGCAAAGGAGACAAATATCTTAGAAGGCAAAAGCCAAGCAAAAAATAAGAGAGAAGAAGTAAAACAAATAAGCAATCGCAAACAATGCTAGGAGGAGAAGAAAATTGTTATTGCAAAAATATGTGTGCAGCACAATAGGAGGTTGCACTCCCCAAGTAAAGCATAAATACATAAAAAATATAAAACTTCATCAAACACCACCTCTGGAAGAAGACAATGAACTAGTCACCGTCACAGAAGAAACAGACGGAGATACGGAAAGCGGCATCAAAGTAGGAGCATGACCGTTAACAGGGAGGGGGTAAGAGAAACAGGGCAATCCCCGGTCGCAACGGAGATAGAAGGGGCGCCACCAATAGAGGGAGAAGCAGCAACCGAGGGACCAATTGCAGACTTCTGAGCGGCCAAGGTGGAAAGGCACTGACTTTTAAAATAGGCCAAATCAATAAACAAAAAGGAAAGATGCGCCGACGGATTATCCTTCAAAATGGCCCACCAGATGAACCGACGATAATATTTGAACATAAGAGAAACCACCTCAGTAGCCTCATCCAATTGACTCTCCAAGGACTGACAGAGAAACTCCAAACGTTCACGCTCAGTGACCGCCTCCGCCCTATCTAGACGAACGTTATTTAATGTGGCCTCCAAGTCTGCAATATGATTCTCCTGCGCCCGAGAAGATCTCTTCAAACCTCAACTTGTTTTCCTCGCTGATCAAACTGATTCTCCAAAGAAGAGGCAACCAATGTCTTCTCATGAAGATCAACCCTCAGGGACTTATCGAAGCCTTCAAAGAATCGATCTCTGCAGCATGACGACGACTCACGTCCTAAATCTTCTCCAAAACCACGAACATCTGATCAAACTGGGTGTTCAAGTCAGATCAAGAATTCACCCAAGCAGACAAACGAGTTTGGTCATCCTCCAACCATCGCACGCCGTCTAATAGTTGAAGGGCACCAATATAGAGATAGAGCGCCTCCCAAACCGGGAACCTGCGCAAAAACCGATAGTGGGCACTGGCTCCGAAGGTATGCAGCCAAAGCATTGCGAATATGGCTGGAACCCAAAGGAGAACCTTTGGGGAGAATGAAACAATCTCGATCCACAACCCCACCCTTGGAAATGAAAGTAGAACGAGGAACATCTCAGCGTGGACGAGAAGCCGATTCAGAGGAACCGTTAAGAGCACCGGAGGAAGGACGTTTCCTCGTCCCCTCCGAAGCAACTAAAGGAAAGGAAACAAACGACGCAAGCGTCAGAGACGATATCACCACGACCGACACAGAATCAATAGCAACCGACGATGTAGCCTCACGCAAAGAAATAGCAGGCATAACTACAGGAAGAGAGGCCAAGAAGGCAGCAGCTATAGGAGCGGGAGGACTACCAGACGCAGCAAATACCCCATCCTCATTATCAGATAAGAGGGAAATGAAGGGAGTAGAGGGCCGATCAAGCAGAGGAAGGGTGGGTATGACAATAACCTCATCATCACTCAATATACCCGCATCCATAACATCAAAGATATTCTTTGCTATTCTTGCAAAAAGAAATTAAAATTGCAGATTATGATGAAAAAGAGGAAGAAAAATCAGAGAAAAAAATTCCAAAAGAAGTAAATGAGAAACAAAATAAAAAGGGTTTATTTATAGTCTTTCCCTAGTAGGTAAAAAACGGAAAACAGAAGGGTAAAAGGGACAAAAGCAGATATAATAAATAGTAATAAAGCAACTGTAGCTACTGTCAATGCTAGGAACGAGGAGGCACAAGCAACCCGACCGTAAAAAACAATCAGGTAAAAAGGGCACAATGTACGAGAAAAGAGGAGAATTCAAAAATATAAGACAATTGTAACGCATTGCCCAAAACGCTATAAATACAAGAAGAGAAAAGCTAAAAACGCATACACAAAGAGAAAAGCTAAAAACGCATACACAAAGAGAAAAGAAAAACGAAGATGGAAGAAGTTTTCTCGAACACTTTGTAGTTTGTTTAGGTTTAGTTAAACAAAATCCAGAAAAATCAAAGCATGCTACAAAATGCACGAGGCGTACTCCAAGACGAAGGATAACGCAAATAGAGGGGTCGTTTCAACCACTTTCGTAGCTTGTTTTGGTTTGGTTCGCACAGAAATGTAGAACCAAAACACGCTACAAAATGGATGAAACGAACCTAAAAAATGGACAAAATCTCAAAAATCAGGTAATTATAAAGCACAAACGGACGAGCGAACACCAAACAAATAAGGAACGACAAGAAAATAGAGATGTGGTAAAAACAAAAGAAGAAACTACTAGAACCGGAAAATTGCGACGAACAAGTCAAGGCATAAATACCTAATCAACACGAAACTAAAGGAGGGATTAATAATGGAAATAAAGATAAAATGAGATAGTAAAAGAGGCATGAAGAAATCCCACATCGGCCAAGAGAAGGCAGACACGCTGAAAACACTATAAATAGAACACGAACCTATACGCCCAAATGTACGACTAATACTAAATCAACATATACTCCACTTATAAAACAACCAATTGACTACAGTTTCGGAGCGGTCATGGGGTTTGGAAACCCACCGTAAGCGATCCTCTTTCTATTGTCCGTTTTGTAGGATCGAAGACGCACGTCCAACATCCGGATCTATCAGAATTGAAATAAAAACATAAATTATATAAAAATTAATTATAATAGGCTAAACCCACAAAAATATCAAACCTTTGCGATTTTTGTCAGTTATTACCAAACTTTTCAAAATTAGCAAATATAATATGGTTTTGCATATTATGTTTTTCATAGTTATTTTTGAACCGATTCAATTTTTTTATTGTGATTAAATCTTTTATTGTGACATAACACGTAAAATGTTAGTATTTTATTGTGATTAAATATTTTTTTAATCTTATATATATGGCCGTCATGTTGTCAAGAAAGTCAATTTTATTCGAATTTTGCGATAAAAGGAACACAATTTGTTAAAACGGGTTATATTTGCCAATTTTAAAAAATTTGGTAATAACTGATAAAAATCGTAAAAGTTATAATATATATACATGTATATCGAGTTTCTATGGAAACAAGATGGGAGTTTCATGAAATTGAGACTACTCTCTCTGTTCCCTTCTCATCTCCGTGGAGAGGGAAAGAACAACCCCCATTCCCGTAGCTATGGGGATAATTACTGAGAATTTCCTACTTTATTGGAGGCGGATTCCCATCGAGAACGTAAAGAGAATCTTCCATTGCTATCCCTAAATTCCACCCGTGCATTACCCTGTACCAAAAAGAACTTAATTTTTGAAGAAGATTTCAATTATTTAGTACTAGGTTTGGCTAAGCTCCATATCTATTTTCTTCTATTTATTATGTTTAACTAGTTGGACCAACAAAGAAGCATAAGAAATGAATATAATTGATATTGTGTTTTAGTATTTACTAAGTCATAAAATTATAAGTCCTTTGTGGTCTAATCTTGTCTTAAGATGGGTAGGTGCATGTAGACCCATGTCTTCACATGTCCAGAGTGCCTAATCGGGAAAATCACTCCCAGCGAAAAAGTAGTATATGAGTTACACATGCATGTGTTCTTTAATGTTTTTTTTTTCCTTCTCTCTATTGTAACTATATTCAGATTAAAACAATATAAAATTACTTAGATTAAAACAATATAAAATTATATAGATTAACATTTTTTAATTAAAATATCATTATTAATTGAGATTACTTAAAATATTAGTATTAGTTGTTATTAATTAAATTATTATTAATATCTAATTGATTAATACTTTTTTTTTAATTGTTTATGAAATAGAAACAAAACGATCCTATAACCAATGAGCAATATATATATATATGCACATATTTACGGTTGCTAAAAATTAAAAGTAAATTAATTGTCTTGTTGAGAGAATTTCACATAACATAAGTAAAAGGATTAATTTATTTCAAGGTTTTTGAACTTTACGTTTTTAGTTTATTTGAAACCTGAATTTTCATTTAGTTTTATCGGATTTTTGAATTTTACATTTTTTATTTATTTAGTTCCTGAAGTTTTATTTGGTCTTATGTTAAGCGGATTAAAGTTTAGGGACCAAATAAACTCAAAAAATATTTAGGAATCGAATAAGTTTAAATGGAGGATTAAAGACCAAATAAATTAAAATCATAAACTTTAAGGATCAAATAAAACCTAATAAAAATTTAAAAAATAGATAAACCGCAAACGTAAAGTTGAAGGACTTTAAAATAAATCGGTCTTTAGTAAAATTAGTTTGTTGTGAACGTGTGTCACACGTGATTCATATTTTATTTATATATCATGATTTATGCATAAGATTGTTGAATGTAATTTGGCAAATATATATGTAACATGATTTATATTTAAGATTGTTATACATAGTTTTTTTCTTTGTCAATTGTTATATTTTATATTAGTTAAATATAGAATTAAAAAATTAAAAATTAAACTTTAATAAAAATAAGCTAATACGTATGACCATATAAAGAAGACAAAGTATTAAAACTTCATATAATTTCTTTAGATTTACTTCTTATAATTACTAAAAATTAAATTATATATATTCGTGAACCTATTTGTTAGACATAATTAATTAATATAATGATTGATACTGTGATATGTTAATATATTATGTTTAATAATAAAAATATATATTAATATTATATGCTATATATATATATATATGTGTATATATATATATATATATATATATATATATATATATATATATTATATGCTAAATCATATATATTTTTTTTTATAATTTATAATTTATTAGTTAATCATTTATTATTTATATTTGAGATTGTGAGCGTGATTTTTTAATTTTATATTTATCATAATTTACATTTGAGATTGTTTCTCGTGGTTTCCTTTTCTATATTTATCGTAATTTATATTTGAGATTATTGCCCGTGGTTCTTTTTTTATATTTATCGTAATTTATATTTAATATTATCTAAATATAGAAGGAAAAATTAAAAATTAAATCAATAATATAAAAACCTAATGCATATAGAAAGACTCCATATTCAGAAATTACAATATTATATGTTATTAGGATTAAACAAAATTCTAAATATTTGATTGAAATTAGGAAAGATTTTTTTAATGTTAGAGAATTTTTATGTCAATAGAAGTATTTGTGGTTGAATGGGATATTAAAAAATTTTAACAATTAAAATTTATAAATTGAAAGAGGGTATTTTTGTCCGTAATTAAAAATGCATCCGCAAATACATTTTTATGTATGCTATAAATTTAAGTTCATAATTTACTTATTCACGAACTGATAAAAATGCGTGGGAACAGATTCCGATTCCACAAAATGGAATTTTCAAAAGTCCCAATTATGCAATCTAAAAAGGAAAATCATCAAAGTAAAGCTGATAGCAGAATAGGGGAGGCAAAAGGAATGGCTCTGTTGAGTCAAACCTAAGCAATACACATTATATTAAATTAATTAAAAGGTAGTAATTGCTAAATACTACTTACTATATTAAATTAATTAAAATGTAATTGCTAAATACTTGGTTCCACGTAGTTGAGAAATTTGTTAATTGGTTCCACGTAGTTGAGAAATTTGTTAATTAGTTAGCAGATAATAACAGTGTCGTGTAGTGATGATTAGCATGTCTAATACAACCCATGACATGTTTATAAAGAAAGTCCACATGGGAGTCCGAATCATTAATCACCTCTCTTTCATAATTTTTTTTGGCTAAATTCATTTTAAGGTCTTTAAATTTTTATTTTTTAATTCATCAAGTTCTTCAATTTTTATTTAGCTTTCTCAAATCCTTAAACTTTCATTTTTCAGTTCATCAGGCCCCTCAACTTCTATTTAACTTTTTCAGGTCCTTCAATTTTTGTTTTTTTGATCAAGTGTCAAGTTGAAACCCTCATTCTAAAATTTAGTTCCATGTTGGAAGCTGAAATGGCTAATTAGTGAGATTTAGACTTAATTTTTGTTTTTCGATTAGGCCTAATACCTTAAAAAACCCCGACCTTTTAGCCCCTTTTCAATCATACCCTGACGTTGTAAATTTGTCAATTTTACCCTATTTTGCATTTTTGTGTTTCAATTGTACCCTAAAATATTAAATTAATGCCTTTTTTATTTGAAAAAAATTTAAAAACATTCTCCACGTCTAATATATATTAATTGCATGTTTTTAAAATTTATTTAAATTTTATTAAATTAATTAGGAATTTAAATTAGTGTTAATTTGATTATGGTTTTTAATTAGTTTTTAAAAATAAAGGACTTATTTGTACTTTTTTGAATACAAAAGAATTTAATTTCATCTTTATACTTAGTTAATTGAATGATTTCATCATTTAAGTAAAAAAATTAATAAAAGTTAAAAAATTGGGGTACAATTGAAAACGGAAAATTCAAAAGTGGGTAAAATTGACAAATTTGCAACGTCAGGGTAGAATTGAAAAAAACATTAAAGGTCGGGGGTTTTTGAGTGATTAGGCCTTTCGATTATTATTATTCTTTGTTTATATTTTTAATTATTTTATATATTACTATATTAGGATATTTGAAAGACCACATCTTTACTTGTAGTTATATGATTTTCATTATTAATAAAAGAAAAGATAGAATATAGAAGCTCTTTAGGCATTGTTTGGATTGATGGATTCTAAACGATGGATTCTAAACAATCCATGGATTTGGACAAAATCTATCGTTTGCCTAGAAAAAAAATTAATAGAATCCATAGATTTACAAATTCCCTCATTTTCTACAATCCATCATTTTTGAGGGTTTTGATTTCCCACCTACTAGGTGGGAAAGTCCAAATCCACCATTTTTTATAGATGATGGATTGTTATACTATTTATTATTTTCCATAAATAATATTAAAAATCCATTAATTTTATATTCAATCCAAACGATGGAATTTTAAAATCTATGGATTTAAATTCCATTGATTTAAAATCCATCGATTTTGCTAAAATTCATGGATTTTAAAAACCCTCAATCCAAACGGTGCCTATATGATTTTCATTATTAATAAAAGAAAAGATAGAATATAGAAGCTCTTTAGGCATCATTTGGATTGATGGATTCTAAACGATGGATTTTAAACAATCAATAGATTTGGACAAAATCCATCGTTTGCCTCAAAAAAAATTAATAGAATCCATGGATTTATAAGTTCTCTCATTTTCTACAATTCATCATTTTTGAGGGTTTTGATTTCCCACCTACTAGGTGGGAAAGTTTAAATCCACCATTTTTTATGAATGATGGATTGTTAAACTATTTATTTTTTTCCATAAATCATGTTAAAAACAATTGATTTTATTTTCAATTCAAACGATGGAATTTTAAAATCTATAGATTTAAATTATATTGATTTAGAATCCATCGATTTTGTTAAAATCCATGAATTTTAAAAACCCTCAATCCAAACGGTAATTCCTTTGCGGTATTTCACTACAACAAAAATAATCTTTAGTGACATATTTATAGTAACATTTTTAATAAATGTCATTTTAAATAATTAAACAATAATATAGTGATATTTGATAAATGACACTATAAATATGCAATTATTTTAATTGTAAATATAAAAACTTCTCACTTTGTAATTTTAATTGGAAATTCTAATTTACATTTTTTTTTTTTTGAAATCATCAAATCTCATTAAATCGAATATGAAACAGTTACATTTGTAAGAAATTCGGAATAATTCGAAAACTAAATCCGATGACCTGACATGGAACAGACAACATGCTGCCTGATTCGCAGATCTTACTTACGAAAATAAAAATAAATTATTAACTGTTTCGCTAAATAAGTGCAGTCTTCGATCACTCGTCGATCAAAACTTATCCAATAACCCACAAACTCAGAGCATTCCATTCAATCACCACTTGATAACTCCTTCATAAAAAAGAGACAGCAAACTCCTACATAAAAAGGAGACAACAAACCTTTCACAGAGAAAGGACAACAAACCTTTCATAATGAAAGGACAACATAAAACATTCAGAAAAAAAACAAACAATGAAAAACAAATAAAACTAATATAGCTCATAAACGATTCCATTTTATTGATGAAAGATCTTCGATCTATCTTCACTTCTTGGTAAATGAATTGCGCTTTCGTTGATAGATTTTAATCCATCAAAAAAATGAAAAAGAGTCGCTATTTATTGTATTCTATAAAATTAAAATAACATAAATAAAGGGATGGCTACCGTCAACAACAAAAATCAAACCATTGACGGCAGCCGGAGAAGAAATAAGAAGAAAACTCTTGGCGGCTAGGGTTTTTTTAGAGAGAAAAAAGAGGTTTTTAGGTTTGCAGAAGCGGCTAATTTACATCTAACCACTTTTATCTACAGCGAAAATATGTCAACTGATTAAATCATGCTTGGAATAACTTTCCACGTTTTGTCCTTTCCTTACTCGGTTGCCGCCGCGGGCGTGTTACTGCTTTAACGCTTCCGCACTGCTGCTGCTTCTTTTCTTCAAAGTTTCAAGTCTCATTTTAGATTAAGTTATCACTTTCCTTCTGAGATCCTCTAGATTTTTATTTGGTTTAATTTCTAGGTTTTAATATTTTTTTATCATCTTTCTCTTCTTCTGTTGCTGCTATTCAATTGATTTGATTTGTTCCTGCAGAAAATCAATCCAATTGTAGCCGAGATTTTCTCTTTAATGTCTAGGGATGAAGTCAGGCATGCTGGGTTGATTTATGTGAATGATACATTTGTCCGGGAGAGAAGGTGCCGATTTTTCCGTCGCTTGCGGTCTGGAATTCGTCGAAAGGCGGGGGCCGTGAGGAGGATATCGGTGGAAGGAAGGGCATTTGATTGGATGAATATGTGAGACTGTAATGGAGATGATGGTCAATGTAATTTGGAAGGTGAATCTTGTAATGGTAAGATGGAAATTCAACATATGAAATATCAAAATTTGTTGAGAGACAAGGAGATACCATATATAAAGGTCATAAGAATTATGAGCTCATACTCAATCTCCAGCTAGGAATCAGGTAACCAAATTCATGCATTTTTTTTAATCGTTTCTCTTCTAATTAATATAAAAAATTCTTATTGTTTCAACTGTAAACATTTTGTCACAATACTTATTTCTGGGGATTGTTCAAGATCTTGAGTGGTATCAGATTTTTTATTTTATTTCAAAGGCCTAATATATAATTATTCGAAAGGTTTGTTGCCATAAATGTCTTAATTTATAGTATTCATTTATGGCTTTTGTAGATTTTTGAACAAAGGTCTCTCTGAATTCAATATGGCCTTTGAATTGGGTTTCTTGACAAAGGCTTGCAAATACACTTCAGAGTATGGAAGTAATCTCTTGTGGAGGTGAAGATGAGCTTGTAGAAAGTTGTTGCAGTTTGAAGAAGTAATTTTATCAAGCAGTTGTTGTGCATCAATAAAATCATGGAGACTAAAATAGCTATAATCTTAACACTCGCTCACAGTTGGCGTGCATCAAAAAAATCATGGAGTCTAAAACCGCTTATTATTGGAAAAGACCATATATCTCTCATCTTACCACCATAAGTGTGTAATATGATTTTAGAGGAAAAGGAAATAGATGTTTGTTACATTATGTAATTTTTTTATTTCATGTTTTTAATAATTTGTGTAAGAATATAAATATCAATGAATAAAAGATGCTAGTAGTTTTTTTTTCAAATATATCTATCTTGTTAATTTATGTATTTTATTTTAATATTGATGATTGAATTGTGTAAAACATGTAAATATTACAATAAATGGAGAAAAAATAATAATAAAACATTATTATAATTCATAATAATATGGCAAAATATTTTCTCATAATCTAATTATTAGGAAAATATTAAATAGTTATTGTAACACTTTATAAATATTACTATATTATGTGCTATAACAATGTTTAATATATGTCACAATAAATATATTTAAATGTTATTAAAAATGGCTACAAACATTTAGTTTAAATGTCACTTAAAACATAACGACACCGGCAAATGTAACATTTTAATGACATTTGTAAGAAATGTTGGTATAAACTTTAAACAACATTTTTTAAGTATTAAGTAACACTTGTTCAATGTCGCAATACATAATTTTTGTTGTAGTGTTTCCATTAATTACTTATCGAATTGCCATAAATTCTAATATATCTTGATCACAAATTCTTCAAAACACAGCATGAAAACGTCCAATTATACTTCCTGCCTCATTAGAAGCAATCGATGCCACCATGTAAAAATTAAATTCAATTTCAGCTGTTGCACCTACTTCTTTTTTCTTTCAAATGAACCTTTTAATCAATTTAAAACAAACAAAATACAAGGTACATAAAGTACATAATTAACATTAGAAGCTGAATCTGACTCTATGACTAAGACATGAACAATTATATTGAGGGGTGAAACCACAACTCTAATTTGGTAGAATTTTTTGTATTTGTCTATTTTAAAAAAATTAGACGATAATAAATACGGTATAAATGTGATAACAAGCACTTATAAGAGTGGTTTCGAAATGCCCCTACATGAAAAAACCGTCCCTAAAACTTATAGGGGTAGTACGTAAGGGCAGTTAACCACCCTACAAGAAAAACTGTCACAACTACTATATTTTTTTCGGCGAGGAGGGTGAACCGACCTTCCTCGACCTTCCGGATCCGCCCCTGGTTATATTAGATGATCTCCTTATAAAAGCAATATAAATTTTAAAAAATTAAACAAATAAATTTTAAGAGTCTTGAATTACACTTTTCAAAAACAACATTGTATTTACCGACTATGAAACGTTTCAACTAGCACAAGAGTACCGCTTTTAAGTATATAATGTATTGATTCATATGATCTTTGATCCAGAGCTTCCTTAAGCGAGCATGCTTCTCCAAAAAGAGAATCCTAATGACATGTGAAGCTGCGACTAAAAACTCCACTAATTTTATCATAGACATCTCGAACCACACAATCTAACTAATAAAGTTGTGAATCGCTACAACTTTCTAAAAATGTTAAAATTAGTATATAAGTTTTTTATATATTTTATGATATGGTCATTTTTAAAAATTTGCCTCCTCCATATAATAAATATTACGATTTGGCCCTCCTGATATTAAAGTTCTAACTCTGTCACTTTCTGTAGGAGGAGGTATCAAATGAATTGCAGCACCTTGAGTAGGTTGCAATGCAAGAATGTATACAACTTGTTAAAACTCAAGGTAATAGTGAGACACCGCCCCATTCTATGCATGATTCTCCAAATGGTCAAAATAAGCATCACAACAAACTACTCGTTATCCAATGAATCTAGAAAATTCTTAACAAAAGCGAATTCAAAAAAAGATGATGAAAATACTCATCCTCTATAAGAATGAGAGGGCATCCAATAATGATGGACAATGTTCGACGATCCAAGATGTATCAAGTTGGAAGACAAAATGAGAATTACTTGTATAGAAAGTTACAGATCTTAGGTGCTCGTCAATCGCTCTAGATTCACTCTTCGTGGAATCGATTCCGTACTTCTATTTTGATGCATTATCGATACATCTATGATACAAAATTTTACATTATCGATACGTCTATGATCGATTCCGTACTTCCGTTTTGGTCATAAGTATAAGCACTCAATTATTGCACATATCCCACTAATAGAAATAATGTTTTGAGTGCTTATGTCATGTATGATACGTAGTAACACAATTTTACAACTTTATGGATTGAACTCCAATTCACCAATACATTATCGATACATCTATGATACATTGTGGATAGTAGCGGCCATAATTCATTAGAGCAAGCAAATGAAAAGAGCAATTGAATGAATTGTGTCGATTTTAAAATGAGTTTAGTACCATGTATCAATAGTATATGTATTGTTTATGCATTTTTTATACATTTTGTGATTTTAATTGTCCGGTTATTGGTTGCCGACTTTTCTTTTCTATTTTCTTTATAGAGTAGGATTTCGACAATGTTTTTTTATAAAAAATTAATTTTAGTGTCTTATTTTCGGAGAATGTATATAAATTATTTTTAAGATGTATCTAAAATATTTTGTAGATATATCTGAATTGTTTCAAATAATTCATTTCTTATGTAATATGTATTATTTATGTATCTAAGATCTAACATATATTTAAGATGGTTGTGAGACGTATTTTTGCTGTTTTAGAGGTGTATTTAGCTGTTTAGGAAAGTCTCTGAAATAGATATATCTGATTTGTTTTTTAGATGTATTAAAATTATTTTTGAGATCTGATTTCTTATGTAAAATAAAAAATAGTAAATATTTACACTTTTAATATAAACTCATATGTGTGTAAGATTAACTTCAACTGTTAACAAATTTAATGAAAGCATTATTTTATTATTTTATTTATATATTATGTATATACATAGTGGATACTTCAACAATACACTGTAAATTGCAGATACATCGTAGATACACCATAATTATAAAGCATAAAATGAGCATAAATTAAGCTAAAAAAGCGGAATCTCATGCAACATGGAAAAAACAAAAGAATGAGACAATAATCAAACATGTAATAGGAAGAGCCATTTTTTAAATACATATATTGAATACGTATTAAAAATTATTTATATATAATTTATATATGATAAATAGATATATTTTTAATATATAATATGTAATATATACTTTTTAAAATATAATTTATACATTTTTAAAGCATGTGATACATATATTTTTTAATTTAAAATATACATACACCTTAAAGACACATAAATAATACACATATTATATATATATATATATATATATATATATATATATATATATTCATACTTGTTTTACAAATATGAGAAAATAATAATTAAATATGTTTGTGATATATTTCCGATAAAATAACTGATGCATAACTGATACATGTTTAGATATTTTTGACACGCTGACATGCGCTGACGCGTGATTCATGTGTTTTTCTGACGTGTGTGTTAGACGTATGTATAAGTGAGTCGGTTTTATGTCAATTTAAAAAAAAAAGCAAATTATTCTAAAGCCTCTTACATATATTATAATAATTGACATAAAGCTCTCATTTAAAAATCAAACGATTTGATACTTTAATTTCAATTATGTTAACGATTTAGTACCCGCTCACTTTTCAATTATATTAACGCTTTGATAACTTAATTTTAAAAGATATGATACCTTATTTTTAATTCTGTTAACGGTTTGGTACTCATTATTTAACAGAAGTTAGTCATTATTTGTAAAATTAAAAGTGATGTATTAAATCGTTTAATTTTCAAATAAAAAATAAAAAAATGTGAATTATAACATATGTAGAGATTTCACTATCATTTGTTTCATATAAAAGTAGCCATAATATATATATAGAGATTTCGCTATGGGATACACTTACTGAAGTGAACATCCTCAGTTTACTGTGTAAGCGGTTACAAATTTTTATTAAATCAGTAAACATATTTTTAAATATTCCTAATCTTCAAATATGTAAAGATGACTGGCTAAAATCTTGCTACAGTTTGGGTTAGTGCCAATAATGGATGTTGTTAATTTAATTGTACGTTATTGCTATTAAAACCTGGACTGTAACATGATAGTCCCTTTCAGTCAATAATTAGAAAATAATAGTGTATTGAGTCAAAACCCTAAAAGTGTTGCACAACTAAACAAAGCTCAACTTAATAATAACTCCGCCGTTATCAGTGGAGTGAGTGGCGCGTGGTGGAGAGTGGAGAGCAGGTGTTAATAAAAGAATGGGATATTAGAGAATATCGAGGAACATGTCACCTTGATTACCGGATTAGCAATGGCTTTATGTCTAAAGCTTCATTTTTTCTTTTAATTTTGAATTATGTCGTCTCTGTTTATAGAAGAATTCTGCCAAACTTTGACCATCTGTCTCCTCTTTTCGTGCTTCTGCACCTTTGACTAACATTAGTACTATACTATCACTGTTTTTAAAAATTAAACCCGTGGATGAGTCGATGTGCTCATCAATTCATAACTTAACCGGTTGAATCAATTTACTATCACTGTTTTTAAAAATTAAACCCGTGGATGAGTCGATGTGCTCATCAATTCATAACTTAACCGGTTGAATCAATTTATGGGTAAACCCTCGAACAGGCAAGTCTCGGCATCCCAATCTCCGGATCTCACTTAATACGAGTCTTTAACGACTTATCCACAAATATTTTCAATAAGTTCCATTTTGTGTGATATGAAATTCGAGTCTAGATTCTTTAAGTCTTAAACTTACTGTCCATATTTGTGACCAATTAAGTCATCCTGTCATGGGTTCTTATCAATTTTTGTTACACTTTCTTTGAACTATCTATATATATATATATATTAAATTTTATGAAATATATGAAAAATCAACAATAAATGTACAGTTTAGCTATAATATGCACATTGAATAATAATGTAACATTATAAAGCTTAATGAAACATGTTGAAGTATTTCATTAAACTTATTATGTGCAGCAATAAGAATGATTTCATAACGAGATATGTAACTAATAAACAACCAAAATAGTGAATTCATAAGAAATACGTAAGTAGAAAATCTCAAAGTTTAGCCTAACAAATATAAAATCAAATCGTTAAACTATATCAAAAATCAAACAATTAATACTATTATAAGTCTATATAAGTACATAAAAACAAATCATATAAAGAAAAAAAAATAACGTTGAGACAACATCTCATGCTATCTTTCTCCGGACTTAAATATATCTTCTTCGGTGATGTAATTAAATTCAGAGAGAAGTGGTGAACACGGAAACAATTAAGATAGAAAGAGAGAAAGAACTGACGATATTGTAGTTGATAGACGAAAGAGACCACGTGCAAAAGAGAAAATAAAATAAATGGAGTAGTAAGAAAATAAAATTAGAAAAATGGGACCGGGGATTAGTAAGTACATATATAATAGAGAGAATTTATATAAAAATAAAAATTATATCTCTAACTTTATTTGTAAAAGATACTTTAGTTTTAAAATTTTATTTTTTTACTCTTTTATTTTAATACTTTTATTTGTTTAACTTATTTTTTAGAAATTATTTAAAACTGTTATATGCCTTTTTAGAACTGTTGCTGATTGTGCTCTTAAAAACAGTTTGACCCCCTTTTAAAAAAAAATGGCTGTAAACTGCGGTTTTAAAAATCGTTTGATACTAATTTTTTTAAGACACCAAAACAAAATTGGAAGTGAGAAACCAAAACGTAAGAGTAAACAAATAAATAGAGACATGCGCTAGGATAAAGTTTTCAAGTAATAATTTTGAGGTTAAATTTTATAAATTTTTCAATTTATTAGGTATTTTTGTAAAGATTCATATCATTAATAAGGGCTCCTTTTCTGTAATTCTTCCTAATAAAATAATAGACCCACCACTGGATCTGTTTGCTGAGGCATCTGGGTTCGCCGACAAACCCAGATTCATTTTGATCTGGGTTCGCCGGCGAACCCCAGATGCGTTTCATCTGACGCAAAACACATATGGGTTCGCCGGCGAACCCAGATGCAAAATGCATCTGGGTTTGCCTCAGGCGACCCGAGATGACAATGGATTTGCCTGTGCTGTTTCGGTGTCTTATAAATTTTTTTTTTTTATTAAAAATATAAAATATAGGATTAAAAAAATTGATTTTTTTATAAAATATTCAAAATGGTCCTCTTTATTTTTAATTAACATTAATTCGATTTATAAAATTTTAAAATAAAAAAGATTCATTTTTTTAATTATTAGGTATTAATTTAAAATGAGTAAAAAAATTAGGATCCTTTTAAATTTTTTTATCATTAAAAGCTATTTAAAAAACAAAAAATCACTATTAAAAACCGGATAGTGTATCTCACTCTTTTAAGTGAGAGTAGGAAAAGGGGGGTTTTGTATCAAATTTGACAAGTTTAGAATAATAGTGATTCTATTTTATTAATTTGTACGTTTTTGATATTTTATGTAAAGTTTAAAAGTAAAGTGATCCTTCATTCTCTAAAAAATTGACATGACTCATCTGTAGCGCACCTTGGTCTCGGTTGTTGGCCCAAAGCTTATGCAAGCTGACCGAAACTGAATGGGTCAAGAAATGGCCCAACGAACTAGAGCAGCTTTTTGAATTTTTTTTCAAAAAACAGAATGTCTTAGATCTCATAGGCAATGGATAGGGATGGCAATGGGGCGGGGTGGGGACGGGGAAGCCATCCCCATCCCCATCCCCGGGTCTATGGGAAATCCCCATCCCCGTCACCATTTAATTAATGGGGATAAAATTATCCCCGTCCCCATTTCCATGGATTCCCCATCCCCATGGGGATTCCCGTTCCCCGTAAAATTAAATATAATTTATAAATAATTTTATTATTTTCATAAGATATTTGAACAAAAATCATTATAGAAAATACTATTACCTTTTATAATATTATATATTTATAACTAAATAAAAACTAATAAAAAAAATTATGTTAAATTATTTAAAATTATAAATAACATACTAAAATTTATAATATAATATAAATATACATAAATATAAATCGGATCCCCATGGGGACGGGGATGGGGATCCCCATGGGGTGGGGACTATACTCCCCGTCCCCTCCCCATCTCCGTGGTTGGGGAATGATTTTCCCTCATCCCCGTATCTATGGGGGTAATTGGTGGGGATTTCCCGCTCTATTAGGGGCGGGTCCCCACGGGGAATGGGGAATCCCCTTCCCATTGCCATCCCTAGCCATGGAGTTGACGTAAACCATTTTGTGGTCTACTTTTTGGGCCTTTAAGTATTGCAAATTTTATTTTGTTTACACCGATCCAAAAAAAAGGCATAAGAAGGTCTAGGAAATAAATGGGCTTATTTGGACAGTATGGCTTAGAATAAGATGATTAATTAGATGTTAGCTTTAATAAGAGTTTTATACTCGTCAGAATTCTTTTAAGAAAATTACATCAAATCACCCAAAATTTGAAAACTTTATGTTAGTGACTCAGAAATTTATTTCTTGCAATAATCCCTCATTTTTTAAAATTTGTTTCATAGTGTACCTCAATATAATTTAGTTCTATTTTACCCTTCACTTAGAATTTAGAGTTTATAGGTTAAGTTATCTGTGTGGTTGGTTGTCGGTCAAATTGACGGTGGTCGGTGGTCGGTGGTCGGTGGTCGGAAATGTTTTTGTTTATATTAGCTTCAACCTTCTTATAAATTTACGACTTGATCTGATTATCATAGCTTCATATGTCCAAACAATAGGCAGCAAAATAGAGAAAATGAGGTGGGCACGTTTTACACGGTGGCGCCGGAAAAATACCACTCAATTTGCCACTAGAGCATCATCTTCCTCGCGAGGTTGCTCTACACAATGAATCAACACATAGGTTTTCGATTCATCGACATCATGGGATCTTCTTACACTAAATCGTCCTTTTTCTTATGTTTAATTACCGATTTACTGTTAATCGCAATCAATTGCGGGACAGTATAAATAGAGAAACATCAGTCGAGATCTATGTGGTCTCAAAATTGGAGATATTGTTGCTTTGATAAGTGAGTGTGTTAGTTCGAATCTGCACCATTGGGTTAATTGATATTCGGTTTCAAGCAGCGGGGGAAACCAACAGTGAAGGTATTGCTGGATTTATTTATTTTATTTTCCATTTTTTAGAAGCTATTGAATTTGTTATTTATATATAATTTGTCATTAATTTTTATTATTTAACAAATGAATGTGTTGTTGATTTAAACATAATGGGATAAGATGAGTTGCAGAGATTAGTTATTGAAGACCAAAGTGATAACTTTGGCCAGAAGAAGAGGAGTATGCTGAATTAGAAAGTGTTGGAAATAGTGATAAAAGTGACTGTGGCCAGAAAAGAGATCATATTAAAATGTATAAAGTTCATGGAATTGTAAAGGTTGATAAGCCAAGTAGAATTTCAGTTAAAGTTGTAGTCAGAGGAGATGTTCTTCATATATTTTCTAGGCATGTCCTTTCAAAAAAGACATTATGGTTGATCTTGCTAAGTTTATTAGCCATGAGAAAATATCAAAATTGTTGTAGATATCAATTTTGCTTGTAGATATCGAACTTGTTTCTTACTTATTACATATATTTTGAAATGAGCTTTTTCTTTTAACTATTTGTAGGTTATGCAATTAATGAAAAACCTTTCTATTAATTTGACAAGTTTTATATATGTTTGAGGATTATGCAGTAGATGTACTATGTTACGAGCTTTGTCTATCTCGTATAATGTTTATATGAAACATAGCTTACTTGTATATAGTTAAAGAGTAATGTTTGCAGAACAATGCTTCTTGAATTTGTGCTTATATAAACACCAAAGACAACTTAAAAACACACACACACACTAAAAAATACTACATGGGACCTGAAATGGTTGGTGTAAACTTAATATAAACTTAATATAAACTCAATATGAATCTATTGTCAACTCAATGTAAATTTATTATCAATTCAATATAAACTTAATATCAAACCAATGTAAATTAATCTAAAATGATTCTTAGTAAATTAATTATAAATCTAAAATTAACTTACTCTAATCAAATTAATCATTAAAAATTTATACTATTAAAAATAAGTGACAAATAAAATTTATATCAACTTAACTAGTTTAATTCATTTTTTAATAAAATTTTAAGATTTAGCATAATATACAAATTGAATATTTTTTTTAAATGAAATATATTTGACAGCCTATAAACCAAAAATCAACCTGATGTGAACCTGATATGAACCTGTATCAACTTAACTAGCTTAATTTACTTTTTTACAAAATTTGTCTTGCTGCTCTTTGCAAGTTTATCTGATATTTTATATAGAGGGAATTTTGAGATATAGTCTATTATAAAAATTGAGAAGTTTTAAGTGAAATGTATCTGACAGTATATAAAAACAAAAATCAACCTGATGTGAACCTGATATGAACCTGTATCAACTGAACTACCTTAATTTAATTTTTTAAATTTTTTGTCTTGCTACTCTTTACAATTTTATCTGATATCTTATATAAAGAGAATTTTGAGATTTAGTGTAATATACAAATTGAATATCTTTTTTAAGTAAAATGTATTTGAAAGTTTATAAAACCAAAAATCAACCTGATATGAACTTGTATCAACTAAACTACCTTAATTTAATTTTTTTACAAAATTTGCCTTGCTGCTCTTTACAATTTTATCTGATATGAGAGAATTTTGAAATCTAGTGTAATATACAAATTGAATATCTCTTTAAGTGAAATGTATTTGACAATTTATAAAACCAAATATCAACTTGATGTGAACCTGATATGAACATGTATCAACTGAACTAACTTAATTTAATTTTTTAAAAAATTTGTCTTGCTATTCTTTACAGTTTTATCTGATATTTTATATAGAGAGAATTTTGAGATTTAGTGTAATATACAAATTGAATATCTCTTTTAAGTGAAATATATTTGACAGTCTATAAAATCAAAAATCAACCTGATGTTAACCTGATATGAACACGTATCAATTGAACTATCTTAATTTAACTTTTTACAAAATTTGTCTTACTGCTCTTTACAATTTTATCTGATATTTTATATTGAGAGAATTTTGAAATTTAGTGTAATATACAAATTGAATATCTCTTTAAGTGAAATGTATTTGACAATCTATAAAACCAAAAATCAACATGATATGAACCTGTATCAACTGAACTACCTTAATTTAATTTTTAACAAAATTTGCCTTGCTGCTCTTAACAATTTTATCTGATATTTTATATACAAAGAATTTTGAGATTTAATGTAATATACAAATTAAATATCTCTTTAAGTGAAATGTATTTGACAGTCTATAAAACCAAAAATCAACCTGATGTGAACCTGATATGAACCTGTATCAACTGAACTACCTTAATTTAATTGTTTACAAAATTTGTCTTGCTGCTTTTTAAAAAAATTTCCTGATATTTTGTATAAGGAGAATTTTGAGATATAATCTATTATAAAAATTGAATATTTTTAAGTGAAATGTAATTGACAGTTTATAAATTACAACTACTTCTTGTATTATACAAATGATCAATCAAAGGGTTTCTCTTAATCATATTATAAAGATCAGCTAGAAGAAGGAAATATAAATTTATTGAGAAGAATGGCAACCTTATAAGCAAAAAGTTGAAGACAAGTAAATCAAATTTTATTTAAATGGAAAACCTATTGTTTACAAGTGCATTCATCCGATAATGAAGATATAGATACAATAACTTATATCTTGATTTCCATAAACATGAACAAAAACATAACATAGACACACAAGAGAGAAGGACAGAGATCAAATTTGTCTTGCCATAGTAAGAAATTTTTAGTTGCTTTTGGAATTATTTCTACTCTAAAAGAAACATCAATCAAAGTTTTCAAGAATTTAAGAACAAATCTAGATTACTTTTCCAAAAACATCAAATAAATGAGAAACATAGTAAGATACATAAGTTGCAGAAACATTTGAGCATACATACAGTTACAAAATTTTAAGCATTTTAGTTACAGTACTTGTACTTGCATCAAACTGTAGATTTTGATGTAATTATAGTTAACAAACTATCAATTTCAATTGTGACCAGCGGCTCCCACAATTGAAATTCAATGGCCGGGACAGTATATGTTTCTAAATAAAAAAGTTATAAAAAAGATAAACTTTGTTAAACATTTTCTGAATTAAACCAACAAATTTATTGAACTAAAATCACTTGAACTGAATATTAATTCTCTGTTCACTAATACTGCTGTTGTATTCTTCACATACTATGCTCCATTCAATCTTTCTTCTTAACCATAATCCGAATCAAAATTGAAACCCGTACCGGAACCAAAACCCAGACCCATATTCATCAAGTACCGTTCTTTCTCCAATTGCAGCTCCTTCACCCATTTTTCGTAATCGACATTAATAGCAACACTATAGCCATCACGTCCTAAAAGCATCATGCTCACCGGCGGTACTAGAGGCAGCGACGGCGGAGGATGATCATAATATTCGCCGGACATAATCTCAATAGAATTAGAATTTGTCGCCGCCAATCACTATGGATCTTTTAAGAATAACAAGGAAGGATCAATCTTTCTCGCAAGAGATTGCCGAGAAATCAACTTTCTCAGTGATCGGAAGCCTTAAACCGTGATGTAGCCTCGCCGGATTGGACCTTCTTGTTGTATATTCTTCTTCTCTTGTACGGTAGAAACAAGGGGGGTATAGTTGTCCAATTTTATTAAAATAATAACTAATTTTGGGTTATGAGAGATTTATGAAAAGTTTTTTTTTTTTGAGAGATTATTGTCAAAATAAAATTCTTGAGGTAGAAATAATAGAAAGGACCTCTTTTGAGTGATTTGTGTAAATTACCCAATTCTTTTCTTCACAGAAATAGGACTTAGATTTAGATTAGGACTTTAGTTATTGATGGCTATAAATAGCTGAGTATTTATTATATTTATTTTTATCATTCAATCAATCTATCAAAAATCAAAGTCATGTGTTGTTTATCTTGCAATATACGGATTGTTTTTAATTTAGAAATAATTTTAATATTAATCTCGCTTGAGTTTTTTTAATCCCCGGATTAATTCTTGTAGTGTTTATCGGTTAACTTTTTGTTAACTCAAAAATCCTTTGTGAGTTTGATCGCTGGATCAGGTTAAAGTATCAAACCACACGGTTTCCATTCATAAACTCAAAGATTTGAGTGAGGTTTATTTCCGGACGAACATATTTTGGCGACTCCACTGGAATCTGTGCATGGTTAGCATAAAAACCGGATTCACAACAGACGAATACAGGGAAATTCGATCTAAAAGATGAGCTAAATTGGAAAAGAAAGGTGTACCTACAGACGAACTCGAATCATATATTGCACAAGTGACGACTTCAAGCGGTGATCAAGGAACAAAAAAGGGGAGCTAAGCATTTATAATCGGAGGCAGCTGCTTGATGTGTTGGAAAGGCTTGGCAGAGACTTGAGATCGATGCCTCGCCTGTTGTACATGAAGCCCTACCTAGATTGGATCGATAAGCTGTACCCAATCCAAAGGGGTAACAAAGTTCTAGAGTTCCCTTCATTCTCTAGAGAAGAGCAAGGAAAATTGACAGTCGAGCATGTGGCGAGATTTTTGGCCTAATGCAGCGAAGCTGCGACTCATGAATTCTTGAAACTTTGCATGTTCGCCAGTTCCCTGACGAAGATGGCATTCACATGGTATTCGCGTTTGACTCTGACCTGGAGATAAAGTTTCACAAAGAATTCTATATGTCACCTTGTCGGACCTCACCCATATTTCCCAGTTCCTCAATGAGGCTGTAGAAAAGTATATTGGGCGATTTAGAAATTGAAAGACGAGGAGTATGACCAAGATGTCAGAGGTACATTGCGTCCCAATGGTGGACAGGGACATGAACTTTTCCATGCGAGTACATTTCGAAGACCATATATTCAAAGATTTGTTTGAGTTAACAAATAGAGTCACTACATATGAGCGACTTTGCCGAAAAAGGAGCAATTGCGAGGATAATCCAAAGGTACATATTACCGAGACCAGCTAGATGTCGTTGTGGTATCTTACCGAGGATAACATATTCGGATGAAGAGATCAATATAACTGAATTTTTCGGCAAAAAACCAACAGAATGTTCGGCTTTCAAGAAACCCATTCATTAAGAAAAGCAAGACAAAAGTGGTCCAGAAGTAGTACTCCTTTAATTTGATCAAGGTGGATGATATCTTCGATGAACTTTTGAAGGATGGTCAAATCGCCCTGAGCGAAGGACATGTCATTCCCCTAGCAGACGAGCGAGCGGGGAAGGACTATTGCAAGTATCATAACTGGTGGAGGCACATTACGAATAATTGTGTGATCTTCAGAAACGTGAAACAAAAAGCGATAACCGAAGGAAAACTCCTATTTTCCACTAAAAGGGAGGCCGATGCGAAATATGTTTCCATTAATATTTCTGCCGAATTTTGAAGGTTTTTTAGGCAGGGGACATGCATTAGTAAATGGGACCCTAAGAAGCCGAGGCGCAGGGTTGAAACTAATGGTTCCAAATGGCGAGGAAGAAAAACATAGGTTACATGATTCCCTTGCCTTAAAAGTTACTTGTCCATTGTGCAATAATTGTTTCATTACCAAGGAGTCAGATTGTAAAGTGAGGAATCCCAATATTTTTAAGCCAAAGTCGCTCACAGAGCAATGGCAAAAGCATGAACCATAACAGAAGTCAGAGACCACCATCTTCAAACGGATATTTTGGCCAACAGAGAAGAACCCCCTGTATGACAAAAACCTAAAAGAGGCGAATGCAAAGACTAGGACAGGAGTCTAGGTTGCCACATAAGGAAATCTGCGATTCTAGAGGAGAAGACAAGGTCTCACATGTTAGAGATACCTTAACTTTTGAAACGACGAGTAATATTGTGCAAGATAGGCGAGGACCTGTCATATAGAGGCCAGGGCACACCCTAATCCCGTAGTAGCAAAGATGAAGCTGGTCATCAACCAAAGGGCACATCGCCGCCACAACCAAAGAAATTGAAACACGTCTGGGTCGAAAAAGGAAGGATGGGAAGACCAATGTCACACCATTATGCAAAAAAAAGGCATAAAAATGGCGAAAGCCCTAAAGCTGGGAGGAAACATCTCTACAGGGACATTGTCGTATCCAATATTAATGGATATTGAAAGCCCTGGTACCATCATACAAAGAAGTTATTGTATTGCACAAGAAAGGGCAACATCTGAAGGCATGGGTCTCTATGAACAAGGACGAGTTTGGGGTCAAAGTGGTGACATTGCCTGATTCATACCGGAAAAAACCCGGTGAAAAGGTGATATTGGATGGGGACGTCGTAATCCCAGACAAAGACAGCGTCAAAAATACGGTTGTTGTGTCCTTGAGCAAATCTCCAGCAAGGATGACCCATCATATTCAGCCACTGTACATTAAGGCGATTGGAACGGGGTTGCTATCAACAGGGTCTTGATAAACAATGTGAACATATTGCCGGAAAAATGCTAAAAAAAAGTATCAAACGAGATCAATTAGAACCTACCGATGTTTACATGACAAATTTGCAGGGCGCGAAACGCCAGCAGAAGGTTATATAACTCTAAAAATCAGAGTTGGGCGAGTGGAAATTGAAGAAGGGTTTTTTATTATACATGCCAAGAGCAACTATAATATACTGCTTGGTCGTGATTGGATTCATTGCAATATGTGCATACCATCTACCATACATCAGATGATAATTATATGGAGGGAAGATGGTATCGCCGAAGTAGTACAGGGAGCCCCAACCCATTCGGCAAAGATGATAACGTTCTGGGGGTGAGTTTGTACGATGAGCAGGTTCAAAATATCCAGTCCCTTAGTCTCAAAGGGCAAAAATAATGTTGCTCATTTGTCAATCAGTGCTGATTGACTAGTCTTTATAACCCTTGGGGGCAATGGACAATCTAGAATCATTCACCCTGTAAATGATCTGATGATATTAAGAGCTAAGAAAAAAGATTTGTTATCTCGCCATGCTACATGGTGTATTATCAGCCGAGTGCATTTATGAAGACCAGGATTAAGATCCGACTAGAGCACTTAGGATTGAAAACCTGAAATATTGCCACCGGCAAGCTAGAAGACGATCTCGCCCAAGGACAGGACAAGCTCCAAGAAGCTAACTTGGAATGGATGAACCGCCTAAACCGATGTACATTAAATCCAATCTAAGTGAAAATTTTACGACAAAGTTGACCGCTTTATTGAAAGAGTACCAAGATTGCTTCGCCGGGTCCTATGTCGAGATGCTTGGGCTTGATCGCACAATTGCAGAACACAAGTTGACGCTGAAGAGTGGCTTCAGGCCATTTCGGCAACCTCCTAGGCGATGTCTATGGAATTAGACACGTTGATTCAGGACAAAATTACACGGCTAGAAGATGCGAGGTTCATTTGAAAGGCCCAGTACACCGAGCGGTTGTCCAATATTTTACCAGTCATGAAGAAAAATAGGAAGCTGCGCGTTTGAGTCGATTTTTGGAACTTGAATTTAGCAACTCCCAAGGACGAGTATCCTATGCCCGTGCTGATATGCTGATCGATAGAGCAGCATGACATGCTATTTTAAGCTTTTTAGATGCTCATTCAAGTGCTAATTAGCAAAGAAGATGAGTCTAAAACTGCATTTTATTGTCCCATGCCGATTGGTGCATACAGATGGGTGGTAATGCCTTTCGTCTTATAGAACGCTTGCGCAACATATAAGAGGGCGATGAAAAGGATGTTCAAAGGGTTGGACTGCCTCGATGTTTACATAGACGACGTAATGATCAAATCTCTTACAGAGGCAATCCATTAAGGTGATCTACGTAAAAGGTCTGTCAGGATAAGGGTGAATGGTCTCAAGATGAACCCTTTGAATTGTGTCTTTGGAGTATTGGCTGGAAACTTCTTGAGTTTCTTGGTTCACTAGCAGGGAGTAGAAGTAGATAAGAATAAAGCTAATGCTTTTATCAATTTCTTAGTTCACCCGCTCCGCTCGCAATTATAAACTTCTTATAAGTGTTATTATATGATATTAGGGTAATATCATAAAATTTCACCAACTTTACATGTTTTCTCAATTAATCACGTCGTTTTAAAAATCGCCATTTTCATATACTACCAGTTTTTCTCAAATATATACACCGTTCAAAGATCTGACGAAAACTGTTGATGTGTCACTATCCGGTTTGTTATGGCATGTCATTATCCGGTTGCCAACTCAATAATTTTTACCGGATTTTTGAACGGTATATGGATTTGAGAAAAATTGGTAATTCGTGTATGAAAATGAGATTTTTTGCGTGATTAAAATGGAAAAACGTGTAAAGTTGATGAATTTTTATGACATTAACTTATGATATTTTATAGTGATTTTTAATATATGTTACAGTAAATATACCCAAATGTTACTATAACGATTGCCACTATTTGTAGGCATATTTTATGCAGTTTAGCATTAGATTGTCTCATAATAATTAACAAAAAGAATTTGGTATCACAAATCACAATATCTGCATGGCTTAATTATCAAAAAAAATCTCCACCTTTTAGCCTCTTTTTATTTGCATTCTGATGTTACAATTTTGTCAGGTGCACTCAGATTCGCACCTTTAGATTTTAATTACACCCTTAAAATCAAATTGGACTATTTTTCACTCGGAAAAAATTCATAAAAACCCTTATAAAGTACTCGTTTCAACTCTTTTTCACAAAAAAGTTAAAAATAGATAACTTATTTTAATTTTTTCAAATAGAAAAAAGATCAATTTAGTACTTGAGGGTGGAATTGAAACTCAAAGGTGTGAATTTGGGTGCAGCTGACAAAATTACAACGTTAGGATGCATTTGAAAAGTGGTTAAAAGGTGTGGTTTTTTTGGTGCTTAAACCTACCCGCATCTAGCAAGAATTGCACAAGATAGCGTGACCATTACTCCGACGTTCTTTTTTATCATCATTCTCTGTTTTCAAGCTATTAGGTCGAATTAGATCAACCTCAGCTAAGAATAATAATAATTAGTATTTAATTTTTGAGATAACAAAAGTTTAACTAAATTAATCAAGTTATTCAATCTTAAATTAAATTTAATTAAAATATATTAATTTAATTAATTAATTCGGTTTTGTTTTACCGTTTGCTTACCCTTTGGGTTCCATAGGACCTGTGGTGTGTAAATTGTGTTGCATGTATAGGCAAAGGAAGCTACTTAGCAACTTCCTTCCAGTCCACCTCATACATATCCCCTCTATTTATTTTATGATAATCATTGTCATTATCCCTAAAATTCTATCCTCGAGATCTAATATTTTCTGTATACTTAATTATATCCAAAGTCTCTGTGTATTTAATAATATAACAATTAGATGCTGAATGATTTTTTTCCCCGAATGAACGAACACAGTTAATTATTTATGTCTAGTGATGAGTACTCACATGGTACTATGATAATTATAGCGCATCTTGGGGCCAAATTTTAGCTTTTGTTTTGGTTTGGTTTGAAATCATGAATCGATCTGTAATAAGTTCGATTTTAATTTCTCATTTTATGAAATCACATCTCTAACAACAAATAAAATATTTCATTATTTCTTCTGCCATACGACTGTTACATGGTAAGAAATGAATAGAGAATCCCAATGTCCTAAGACGAATACATGTATGGTGCGGAAGCTGACTTATTTTTATCCAATCGCTCTCCTTTTTTCTGTTTCATTTTTAATAGTAGTACACTATTTTTGAAGGGAGATGATTTCATTTATAGATAAAAAGAATTGACCATAAGAGTTTTAATAACCACACAAAACTATATTTAAAAGCCCGTAGGCGCAGATCCGTCAAAAACTCTGTATTCGTCTTAGGACATTGGGATTCCCTATTCATTTCTTTATAGGACATTGGTATTTATGGGCGAAGAGTTGATGGTTTTCTGATTAAAATTAAAAATTATATTCTCCCACTATCTAAAAGATCAAGATGAGAGGAAGGTTTTTTAAAAAAGTGAGATTTTTTTTAGTGAGAGGAGGGAGTATATAATATAGATAAAACGATAGAGAATAATGAAAATAAATACTGGACAGTAAACTGCTAAGATCGTGGTTTTAAATTCTTCCACAAACGCTTCAGTTTTTCAATTATAAAAACAATACACTATAAAAAAAATCATTTATTTGCTATAGGATAGAAATGATAATGATAGAGAATGATAAGGTTGTTGTTTTGCCAAAAATAATAAAAATTACCACCCATAAAAAATGTTAGCGCTGTTGAGTTTAGAAAAGGGAAAGAAATGTTAGGTTTATGTCTTCATAACATAACATAAAAAATTAAAGTCAAATTTATCATACCTAAAAATAATAAAAATAAAATTTAATTTCAAAAAACAATAACTTAATCAAATATAGAATATTTAAAATGCGTATGATGATCATAAATGAATATTTAAACACATATAATTAAATGATGAAAATACCTGTAAAGAAAAGAATACTTGAAATTAACTCTTTCTATATCTTGAAACAAAAACAGACAGCCAGCCCATTTTTCTTTCATTCCTTTTAAACACCTTGTACGCAACTTTTTCTATCTTCTTCAATCCTTCTGTAATTAATCAAATAAAAACCCCCAACTCAAGAAAATCAAGAAAACAAACGGAATCACAAAATGCCAGGCGATAGAAACATAGGCGTGGCCATGGACTTCTCATGTAGCAGCAAAAACGCTCTTAAATGGGCCATCAACAACTTAGCTGATAGAGGAGACACTCTCTATATCATCCATGTCAATCCCAATTCACTAGATGAGTCTCGCAACAAACTCTGGGCTAAATCTGGTTCTCGTAAGTTCAATTGGTCCGCCATTTTTACTTTACTTTGCTTTTTTAGATGCTCAGCTGCGTTTCCTGATTTCTCGACTCTAATTTTTATTCAGAAACCTTAGCTTTTTGATCCGATCTGATACGGTTTTTGTTCTTGATTCTAGCTTTGATTCCGTTGGCTCAGTTCAGAGAGCCGGAGATTTTAAAGAGTTATGATGTGAAGGTTGATATTGAAGTTCTTGATATGCTTGACACCATTCACAGACAGAAGGATGTATGTACTGATTTGTGTTTATAGATAGATTTTTTCTTGTTTTTCAAGTTTTGAATAAGGTCAAACATTAATATGATGTTACTTAGGTGACTGTTGTGTCGAAATTGTACTGGGGCGGAGATTCAAGGGAGAAGCTTCTTGATGCAGTTGAAGATCTGAAGCTGGATTGTTTGGTCATGGGCAGCAGAGGACTTGGTACTGTGCAAAGGTATGCATATTTTTATTTAAAAGTTATTTGCTTATAAAATCTCAATCTTTCGCGTTTAGACTGTAAATTGCCAGAAAAACGAAAGGATGGGCGTCGTTTATGCTTAAATCGATACAAATGCAAAAAAAATGGAATTTTATAGGCAAATAACCCTCTGTTTAAATCTACAGAGATTGTATCAAATTTAGGAAATTGAAATTTGATTGTTGATGTTTGAATTGTTTTAAACAGGATACTGCTGGGTAGTGTGAGCACATATGTGATGACTCATGCTTCTTGCCCTGTCACCATTGTCAAAGAACATGAACCTAAAAAGTAATGGTGAGCTGCAGATTCTGGATTTTAAATCTGTTTTGGATTGATTATGGGTTTGGTTCTTTATGGATGCGTTTTAATTTAATTTCTTTTATACTTTTGTCTCTGCCAATGAATAATTGTGAATTTGGCTGATGCCCTTTCGTTTGATCTAATAAATTAACTCCGGGGAGTGGGTGTGGCTCACCTCCGGTCATATTAGTACCCTCCATTTTCTTCAAGTTTTGACTATCTTTGACTTCAATTTTTTACTTATCGTTATGTTAATCTAACGGTATTTAAAATGACAACACATTATTTTTATTCTTAAATCAAAAGTTTTTTAGAATAAGCAACATTTTCTTTAATTTTGGGAATTACTTTCTATTGGATTTGATGTTAACATTTTTTCTTTTTGTTTTGCTATCAGTAGCGAACATATGAGACCAAATCATATTCAAGTTAATTCGTATTGAAAAAGATAAGGCTTAAATGCACAAAAAATCACCAACTTTCGCGTGTTTTTGGTATTTAACACGAACTTTTAATTTTGGCGTAAAAATACATGAACTATCAAATTTTTGCATATAAGACCAAGTTTGCATTTTTTTCAAAAAACGATGTCGTTTTAAGGCAAAAACGGTGCCGTTTTATGGGGAAAACGGTGTCGTTTTATGCCCAAAATGATGTTCGTGTTATTATTGCAAAAATCAGATAGTTCGTGTATTTTTATGCCAAAATTAAAAGTTTGTGTTAAATACCAAAAACACGCGAAAGTTGGTGATTTTTTATGCATTTAAGCCAAAAGATAATGAAATCTGTATGATTAGTAATGCTGAATTTGAACTTTGTGATTTATGAGTGGCTCCAGCTAGACGTGTTAACGAGTTGGAGTATTCGTGAATTATTCGAATATTAATTATTAACGCTCGTGAATTTAACTAAGCTTCTTGTAAATATAAAATAATAATTTAATTTTATGATATTCGCTTTTATATCTCGTATTAATTGGTTAAGTTACATATTTTAAAGTGAAAATAAAATAAAATATTACAAATACATCAAGTTTGAGCAATTCGAATATTGTATATAACACATTCGAGCTCGAGCTTAGTCTAATTTGAGCTCAAAATGCCCGCTTATACCCCTAGCTCCAGCTATTTACATTCCCGCATAAGTTTTATGCACTCTATTGGCCCACATTTGATAAACAAAGTCGACGGTTTCTTTCATTGACACTAGGCTTCTTCTCAATAAAATACTGAATGTTTGCAGCTGTTATTAGTGATAGTCAAATTTTTAAAATTCGGCAGGATTACTCTGTTTTAATATATTCAGTTCAATTAAAGAAATAGCTATAAAAGATAACGAATATGCTAAAATGGACTAATTCTGCGATTTTTAAAGGTTTAGCTATAACTGATAAAAGCACAAATATTTGGTATTTTGTTGGGACTAAGCCTTTTAATTCTGTTGGATTATATAATTTCACTAAATACCAGAAGCATCACTCGTATGTTTAGTTTAAGGATCTCAATTTCACTTCAACTTCATGGGTCATTTTGGCCAATTTGCACCATTCATTATAAAATGGATGGGTGTAGATTCATTTAACTAAAATTGAATTTTTTTTATCTATACAATTTATTTTATAATAAATGGTATATATTTACTAAACATGACCTCTCAAGTCGAAATAAATTTGAGGGAATCTCAATTCTTAGTTTAATAATTTATTTGAACTTATTTTGTAATTTATTTATAAGAATGACGACTTTAGATTAAGTATATTTATAAGATCTCGATTCAGTCGAGACTCGAATATCAAATCGTCAAGAGAAATAAATAACTCCACCTTTCCATTCCGTAATCCAAAACCTCAGTATCAAAATCATCGTTTAAACCCAACATTTCCAAAGTTTAAACATACTTCATAACTATGCCAATTTCATAAATGTTTTACATGGGCATAATTCAACCCTAACATGAAACACATGAACATAACATTTTATGACCTTTTCCACAAAGATTATTAATCGCTCATATTTATCCATTATCTTAATCATGCATAAAATTCACTATAACTTACCATAATCACATTTCCCCAATTTTACATAAATATCACATAATTGTTACATGTAATTTCATAAAATTATGATTAGCTTAAGCCAAGATTCTTATCATGTTCAAGGCATAATTCAACATACACATAATTTGAAACACAATTAAAATATCAATTGTATCATAATTTTTGACCCTCAAACGATCGCCTACACGTTCGTCTAACACATTGCCTCGACTTTTAACCCCCAAATGATTGTCCGACCATACAAGACGATCTCCTGACTTCTCAAACGAGTCAAACTTGAATTTTTTTGATTCAAATGATCAATATTCGATCCAAAATCAAAACCAAACATAGAGACAATTTGAACACATGTCAAACATCAAAATTACCATATAAGCATACATCAAAGCAAAAATTAAATTCCGACAACATCACTTACCAAGAGTTATGTCATCAACTAATCGGTGCATTGTCGGCGGTGGTCGGTGGGTCCCGTCCACCAAACATATTTGCCACACTGCCATATGTCAACATTTTATTAATACAAATAGAAACCAATGTGATGTTAACACGTGTAAAGGGTATTATTATCTTTTTATGTTAAAATATGTTTAGTTAAAGGTTTATAGGTATAAATGTAACCTTTTAAATTTTTATAGAAGATTTTTGCATAAGAATTTTTTGGCCAAATGACTAAAAATGGTCAAATCTTTCATGAAAATTCCATAAAAGTCAAAACCTTTTAATTTTATCCAATTTGTCCTGAAATGCGAAATTTCGTTTCAATTATGTCCAAATATACGAGTTTCCTTAGGTGGCGTTAATGTGTGGCATTACAACATCAGCACCACGTATATGCCACATCAGCAAATTCGCGTAGTGACATTATTGAAATGAAAATATGCGTTTCAGGACAATACGAATAAAATTGGACGGTTTGGATTTGTATGAATCTTTTTTTTAAAAAAAATTTGGTCATTTTTAGTTATTTGGCCAAAATATTTGAGGTACTAATGTAAACTAATTTTTTTTTAATGTTTTATTTACTTAGCGCTGTTTTAAATATAGAATTATTATTATTATTATTATTATTATTATTATTTTTTGATGATGATGATGATGATGATTATTATTATTATTATTATTATTATTATTATTATTATGTATAATACATTTTTTTGTCAAAATGTATAATACATTTGACTTTACTCTTTTATGCAATGTAAGTTGATCGGCACCATAAACGTGTTTGTTTTAGTATATTGGGAGTTTGGGATCTTCTGTTCATCTCTTACCATGCAACAGTTCGTTATGGCAAAGGAAACAACGAAATTTTTTAGAGAGAATTAAAGAAATATTTAAATAAAAAAAATATTATCAATTACTTACCACAATTTTTGGACTTGATTTATCTATCTACCCGTGTTAACCAATTATTTTTATACTTGTCCTAATTATTTTTATACCTAAAAATTACTCCAATTATTTTCAGTGTATTCTTCTTGTTATTCTCTTCCTCTTTTTCTGTTTATTTTTTTTTAAATAACAAAACAACAAATCAAGTCTAATCTTCAGCTCATAACATTTTAGGGGATTAATTTCTGTGATTTTATTATTATTTCTTAAATTTTTATGCTAGTTTCAAATCTATTTTCCGATCCGCTCGAATTTTTAATTCGTAATCAAATCGCTTCAAATTTCACTTGGAATTCAAATCCAACGATCATAACTTTCTCCAAAAACAAAAAAATTGTAATTTTTTTATTTATTTGTTCTATTAAAAACGGTTTCTAACAGTTTCAAAAACAGTTTCAAATGCAGTTTCAAACGGTTTCATACAATTTTTAAAAGACATATTTATTGTTTAAAAAAAATTATACAATGGTTTCAAACAATTTACAAGTGTATCAAACAGTTTCTAAAAAACAGCTTTAAACAGTTTACAAAAATTTCAAACAGTTTATAAAGGTTTCAAACAGTTTCATAAAACACAATTTGCAAACTTTATTTAAAAACAGTTTCAAACAATTTAAAAATATTTTTCAAACAGTTTACAAAGGTTTCAAATAGTTTAGAACGGTTTCTAAAAACACTTTAAAACAGTCTCAAAAATAACAGTTTTAAACCGTTTACAAAAGTTTCAAACAGTTTAAAACAGTTTCTAAAAAACATTTTCAAACAATCTAAAAAATAACAGTTTCAAACCGTTTACAAAGGTTTCAAACAGTATAAAACAGTTTCGAAAAAACAGTTTCCAACAATTTCTAAAATTAATTTAAAAACGTTTGAAAACCATGTCAAGACATCATTATTGAAGAAAAAACGATTTTTTCAAAAAAAAATTGATAAAATAACAAAAAAACAATACTACAATTAAAACAACATAAAAAGAAGAAGAAGAAGAAGAAGAAGAAAATTTTGAAAAAAGAAGAAGATCAGTGATGACGATGGGGATGGCGGAAAACTTCGTTATTTCTTGAGAGGAATTAGGTTGAATTTTTCGTAATGAATTCTTCTTTATCTTTAATTTTTAGATAGAATTTGTTAAGAAATTTCATTAAAATGAAAAAAAAAACGTAAAAGAAAAAGAAGAAAGAGAGAGAAGAGAAGAGAAGAAAGGGAAAAGAAAAGAGAGAGAAAAATAGGAAAGAGAAAATGATAAAAAAAAATAAGAGTACACATGTGCATTACATGAGTGAAGTAAAAATGCTAATAAGTTAAAATTCTATTTGGAGTATAGATAAAAATATTACAAAAAAGAATAAAAATATAAATTTTCAGAATTGAGATATTTAAAACAAATAAATTTAAAAACAGAATATTTTGTGCAAATTCCTCAATTTTTGATTTGTTGTTAGTTGGAGATGTGATTTCACAATGAGAATTTATTATAGATCCGGACATGATTTCGAACCAAACCAAAAGAATAGCTAAACATTTGGCTCCCGTTTAAAATGGGCATGCGGCCAAGTGTATGCAACATTTTCTATCTTGTTCATTTTTCTCTAATCAAGCAATTAAAAGCCCCATGCATTCAAGAAAATCAACACAAATAGACTCACAAAATGCCAGGCGATAGAAACATAGGTGTGGCTATGGATTTCTCAGGTAGCAGCAAAAATGCTCTTAACTGGGCCATCGATAACTTAGCTGGTAATGGACACACTCTCTATATCGTCCATGTCCATTCCAATTCGCTTGATCACAAACTCAGGCCTAAATCTGGTTCAATTTCTTACATTTGATCTATCATCGTTACTTTACATTACTTTTTGATCCTATCTGATTTTTGTTTTTAACTTTCAACAGATTTAATTCCGTTGGCTGAGTTTAGAGAGCCTCAGATTTTGAATAGTTATGATTTGAAGATTGATATGGAAGTTCTTGATATGCTTGACACCATTCACAGACAGAAAAATGTACGTACTCATATTTAATTTTTCTTACATTATTTGTTTTACTAACGAGTTATAGTTTAAATAGAAGAAATTTAGAATTGAGAATTAGAAACACAATTGGAAGAGTTTAATGAGTAGCCTTTTTATTCAATAATTTCTTAATATCTAACAATGAAAGAAACAAGTCTATATATAGAGATCACACATGCTACTGCTGTGTGAAACAAATCTGCCTAGTGCAGATTTGTGTTCATATGAATCTCCATAAATCAAGAGATAATGCCATGTATCAAGGAGTAGATTAGAAGATTTCCAATTTCCGATCAGAGTGACAAATAAATAAAGATGGGTCAGCAAGACTACAGAAAAATCCACATGAAAGTAGAAATTTACTGAGTCGATCAAACCAAGCACGTGGTGCCTGCTTAAGACCATACAATGCGCGTTGTAGCTTACAAACATAATTTGGAAACTGGGTGTTAGCCATACCTGGGGGTTGATGCATGTATATGTCTTCAATAATATGACCATGTAAGAACGCATTTTTCACATCCAATTGACGAATACACCAACGTTTAACTAGAGCAACAGATAAAATTAACCGAATCGTACCTGGACGAACGACAGGAGAATAGGTTTCAGTGTAATCAAGTCCATTTACTTGATGATAACCTTTAGCGACGAGACGTGCTTTAAGACGATCCAAAGTTCCATCAGGTTTTAGTTTTGCCTTAAAAACCCATTTTGAGCCAATTACATGCATATCAGAGGTCCGAGGGACGAGTTGCCAAGTCTGATTTTGACGAAGAGCATCTAGCTCATCAAGCATAGCAAATTTCCAACCTGGATGGGACAAAGCTGTTTTGATAGACTTAGGTTCAGGTGGTATAGTAGAAGATGAAGTAACTGTTAATGCATATTTGGGATTTGGTTTAATTATGCCATGTTGAGATCTAGTGACCATGGTTTGTGGAAGAAGTACGGGTTGCAAAGTGGGAGCAGATAAATTATCATCAGATGCAACATATCTGATTGATGTGGCTGTTCGCATTGGATCTGAAGTATCAAGGCTGGTTGTTGAGACAGCCTGCGTAGAAGTAGAGACCGTGGGACTGGTGGGTGCAGAATTGGTCGTTGAGGCAGCCTGCGTAGGAGTAGAAGTAGCGGGGCTGGTGGGTGAATCAGTATGCATAAGACTATCAGATATGTTGTTAGTTGAAACAACAACTTGAGGGAGTGGTATATGAGATGAAGACAGCAGAGGTGTTTCCAGTTTTGAGGTACCTGTATCAGCAGAACCATAAGTTAACAACCAAGAATCAAAAATGCGATTCACGTGAGGAAGTGAGAGAGGGGTGTTTGATGCTTTAAAGGGAAATGTTGTTTCATCAAATGCAACATGCCGTGAAATAATAAATTTACGACTGGATGGATGATAACATTTGTATCCTTTATGTTTTTCACTATATCCGACAAACACACATGAAACACTCTTTGGATCAAATTTGTTATTTCTAGTGTCCCAAGTGTAGGGAAAGCATTTAGAACCAAATACACGAAGAGATGTATAATCAGGATGTCTTCCATGTATCATGAAGTATGGTGTATTAAAAGTTATAGCAGAAGAAGGTAACCGATTAATAAGAAAAACAGCAGTTGAAAAAGCTTCTAACCATAAGTATAAAGGTGCATGACTATGAAATAACATTGTCATACCTAGTTCTCTTATTATACGATGTCGACGTTCAACCATACCTGTTTGTTCTGGTGTATAAGGACATGAAATCTGATGAAGAATTCCTGTAGCAATAAAATGGGAAGAAAGTCGAGAATTAATGAATTCTCCTCCTCCATCAGAATGGAAAGTCTTTATTTTTTTATTGAATTGACGTTCAACATATTTTTCAAATGCTAAGAAAGCATCAAAGAAATCGGACTTATTACGTAAAGGAATTATCCATGTATATTTCGAAAAATCATCTACTAAACAAGCATAAAAACGAAATTTGCCAATAGATAAAACTGGGGCAGGACCCCAAAGATCACAATGTATCTTATCAAAAATGCCAGAACTTGAGTGTTCAGATAAACTAAAAGGAAATTTACTTAATTTGCCTAATTGACAACTATCGCAAAAATGATCTTCTTTAGGGCCTAAAACTTTGATCAGTCCTTTATTTTTTAAAAACTGAACTGTTGAAAACTGTGAATGTCCTAAACGTTGATGCCAGATGTTTGTAGTGCCGGATCGAAATCGACAAGAAAAATTTGCTTCTGGTTCATCTGTCAGAACATATAAATTACCCTTCCGTTTCCCTGTTAGAAGTGGTTGACCTGTGTTCTTGTCCTTCACACAAAAATTAACATTAGAAAATTCACATGTAACAGGGAATTGAGAGGTAAGTTGACTTACAGAGAGTAAATTTTTCTTTAAATGTGGTACTAAAAGAACATCATGAAGAGGTAACACATTATTTTTTTGTTTGATAATTGAATTACCAATACCTGTTATTGGTAATGAAGAACCATCTCCAATAATAATAGAATCAGTTCCATGATAATTATTAATATTTGTTAGCATACCTTGTTGCCCGGTCATGTGATTTGAAGCTCCTGTGTCTGATGTCCATTCCGTTTCAACAACAGTGTTATCCAATGTAAGTGCAGCAAGTGCTTGTGGAAGCTCTTGGCTAGATTTCTTTGGTAACCACCAGCAAATTTTTGCAATGTGCCCGCCTTTATCACAAAATTGACAAGTCGAGTCTCGGTACATATCTCTTTCAGCCGCAGTCATCCTTCGTTCTCCAGGTGGTGGTGGACGTCGTTGTTGTGAGTTGAAGGAGCCAGAAGTATTTTGTGATTGTCCACGTGAATGTTGTGCCTGAAAACCACGACCTGCAGAATTAAAAGTGTTATACTGATTGTTAGGTGTGGGATTTCTAGCTTGTTTTTGATGTTGTCCATAGAAAGCCAGATGTGTTGTGGAGATATCTAACTGATTTGAAAACCAATTTCGGCGATGGTCTAAGTTCTGCAGTTGTGAGATCAGTTCTGAATAGGTTGGTCTTGGAGGTTTTAACATTGTGGTGGTGAAAGTTTCATATTGTGAACCAAGACTTGTGAGAAGGCAAAAGATTTTTTCTTTATCAGGTACAGGTTTTCCAATCGCTGCAAGGTTATCGCAAAGACCTTTGAAAATTCTTATGTGATCAGTAATGGTTTTACTGTCATCCTTGCGCAGATAAGTGAGCTGTTGTCGGAGAGTGAATTCTCGTTCTTGAGAATCTTGTGCATATGCTTCTTTGAGTGCTTCCCATACTGCCGATGCTGTGTCTAACCCGATAACAAGACCAAGTGTTTCTTCGGAGAGAGTTCCGATTATCCACCCTCTGAGGAGTCGATCTGATTTTTGCCAAGTAAGAAATTCTTTTGTTGGGGTTGTTTCTGTGTTTGTGATTTCTGTATTTTGTGTGTTGAATTTGATTGGAATTGGGTTTTCTTTGTTTATATGGTGAATAAGATCTTGACTTTCGGCTAGGCCTAGTACCTGTTCTCTCCATAATGGGTAGTTTGATGGGTTGAGTTTTAAAGTGACAAAGTTTCCGACATTCAAAGAAAGTGAAGTCATGCTGAAAAAGGAGAGACAGAACGTTCCCTGCTTTGATACCAAGAAGAAATTTAGAATTGAGAATTAGAAACACAATTGGAAGAGTTTAATGAGTAGCCTTTTTATTCAATAATTTCTTAATATCTAACAATGAAAGAAACAAGTCTATATATAGAGATCACACATGCTACTGCTGTGTGAAACAAATCTGCCTAGTGCAGATTTGTGTTCATATGAATCTCCATAAATCAAGAGATAATGCCATGTATCAAGGAGTAGATTAGAAGATTTCCAATTTCATTAGACTACCATATGTAGAGACTTGCTATTCTTGAGAAGCCTGTACATCAAATTTATCCTTTGACTAAATAATATTGAATGAGATTTACCACCCTTATCACTCCATAATTGATGAGATATTCCTTATTACTCCTTTGACTCATCAATAGAATCAGGTTTGCTAATATAAATGGTATAAGCGCGGACAACACATTTTAAGGTTGCGAAGAAAATTCTCATTTTTTATCTTATAAAAATGATATAGAATTTCAATTTGATATTTATTTTAGGTGATTGTTGTATTGAAAATGTACTGGGGAGGAGATCCAAGAGAGAAGCTTGTAGAAGCAATTGAAGATCTGAAGCTTGATTGTTTGGTTATGGGTAGTAGAGGACTGGGCATTGTCCAAAGGTATGTATATACATTTAAGAATTATTTATATATAAAATTTCAACCTCTCGCATTTTTGCTGTTAAATGCTAAAAAGTCAAGTTTAGATATTTTATGCCAAATTTTAATATTTAAATCAATAATAATGCTAAAAGCTGAAATTGTATAGATAAATAATTTTATATTTAAATCTACAGGTGTTATATTGGATTTACGAAATTGAAAATTAATTGTTAATGTTTGAATTGTGAAAAACAGGATTTTGTTGGGTAGTGTGAGCACATATGTGATGACTCAGGCTTCTTGCCCTGTCACCATTGTCAAAGAACGTGAATCTAAAAAGTAACAGTGAGCTGCAATTCTGGATTATAAATCTGTTCTTGATTGATTCTAAAATACACCTGTATGTTGTATTTTCTTTTGTTAATGCAGCAATTTCATATATCTGTTGCGATATGTTTTAAATAAGCAATTTTATAAATTTTGTAATGGTTTCTAGGCAAAACATAACTGTTGCTTTATATATACTGTTGTAACAGTTTTAAAACTGTTACTAAATTAGTGTTCCTGTAAGTGATTACAATAACAATTTGTCAATAACACTTCTCATTAATAAGGCTAGTTATACGGTACCACTTAACTTTGGGTACCACTTATGTCATTCACCATCTATAACTTGATATACCAGGTAACTTTAACATTTGCTCATTAAACCATTTTCCTAAAACGTTTTCTTTGTTCATTTTCTTTTTTCAGTTTCTTTTCTAAATTTAACCTAGTCATATTATGTCAACAAATGCCTGGCTTTTTCAAAAATGGAGTCGAGATAAGCTTTAGGGTTTTTTTTATATCAAGTTGTCATTGCATATTAATTCATATAAATGATTGAAATTTCTTACGCACTTTGTGATTTGAAAGGGTTCCGAGGATATTTGATGCTTTTTCCCCCCTGCAGGATAACAAAGATCTTTATGCCGAAGAAGCTGCTGCTCAGAGAGAAAGGGAGAGACAAAGAATGCTTTCTATTCCAGGGCTTATCGCCCCCAATGAGATTTAGGACGAGATGTTGGATTCTTAGAAAGGAGGTTATATTTTTGATGCAAGAAGCTAATTCGTGAATTTTAAACCAGGAGTTGCCATTGCCATCTTGATTCGGGTACCTGGAAGTCAACGGGTTTAAAACAGATTACATTATCGTAGGCGTAACCCGTAATCTCTAGTATTGATGTGTTGTGTAGCTAGTTTGATTTTCTTTTACAGTGCTGTGTTCTATATGTTTGTTGAGGGGGTTTAGTTTTGGTTCTCCCCCTTATTCCTGAAATGTACCTTTGAACCTGCTTTAATATATATGAGTTTTATTTGACCCTTTAGATTTATTTGCATTCTCTGTTACTTTGCCCCAACTTGCTACACTTATTCAGCTTTTGTAGCATCTAATTGTGCCGGAACTTTTTTCTGAGTGATTTTAATTGAGAGAAGTGTAACCATAGGCTCTTTACAATTTTGTAATTTCACATTTTTAATCATATTCCTTTGGTTATTCAAATTGTTAGGCGCTTTCTTGTTGATGTGCCTTTATAGCAAGAAACGGCAAACACTCCTATAAACTATCATCTCAGTCACTTACCATACTGCCAATTAATTGGCAGAAATCTCTGTGATCCTAATCAGTTTATCGCTTCATTTCTTCAATAATAGTACATATATATTTTACCAACAGAGCAATTTGCTGAAATTTAAGATGCAAGAAAATTTTCTAATCTGTGACTTCCAAGATATGCCGCAATGCTTGCAACTGCTTCATCACTCCAGTTGGTCCTTCCATCTGAAAATTTTCACGCTGTAGAGGTGCAGAGAAGGAAAAACTTCAGAGAGATAAAACCACAAATTAGAGATCATAAAATTATATAGCTAACAGGGTGTGCACCTGTATACATACCGTAAATTAGAAGCATCTAAAAGCACCAAAATGCATCACTGCAAAGCATATACTTTTGGTCAGTAAATGACTTCAGCAGCTTATGCCATTTAAGATTCAATGCACATCAATCTTTAATCAACACAAAATGGTCCTCTTTCATTAACCGATTTTCGTGCGATAACGACTGAATTTCTGCCCTCAAAGTCTCAGTTTGGTCTAGCATTGTTGCATTTCTAGCATTAGCTTCAGTAACTCGTGCATGCTCTGCGTTCAATTCATTCGTCAACTCATTAATCTGATCTCTTCTTCTCAATGTCTCCATTTGCTCCTCTCGTGCTTCATCAGCTGCATTCTTCAGGTCATGAAGCTCCTTTCGTATCTCATTCACATTCTTCAGCAAATAATCACTCATTTCTCTATCTAACCATCTCAAAGACTCGCATTGCGAATTCTGCAAACTCTCACAGCACCGTTTTCAATGGTACCATCACCGAGTAAAGCATCCAAATTCAGATGAATGTTATCAATCATCCAAATGGATATGTAACCGTCACCCAAATCATGGGATTCAGACCACAAATTACCATATTTGCAAGATCAAGAGGAACTAATTTATTACAATGATAACACTTTTTTATAATCAAATTCTCAGCTTGCAATTTAACTATCAATATTACCATATTTGCAAGATCAAGAGGAACTAATTTATACCATCCACTTTTAACAAAATAATGCTTACTCGCATTCCTTCCTCCATTAGTTTCTAACGTTCATTCTAGTATGAAAGCGACTTTCCATAGACATAGTTCAAATAAGTTCAAACAAACTTTTTTAACAATAATTTACAGAGACGGGTGTGTGTAGCTTACATAGAGGAGAATTGTGTTTTATGGGGCCAAAACAATGATATCTGAATATGGCAGCAGTCTGAGTTTCCCTCTGACAATAAAAAGAACAATTAAATGGAACAAATACGGATCAGGATGAAAATAAATGGAGAGGAAAACAGTGATGAAAACAGAAGAAGCCCTACCTTGGTCGTGTTACAGCCACTGGTTCAGCAGCAATTGCAGTAATGCTCCAGCTCATGTCAGGTTTAACATCAAAGATTATCTCATTATTGATTTCAAGACTCTGAAGCCTTACTGACAACAACTTCTTTTGTTCTTGAAGAAGAAAACAAATAACAGGAGCATCATCATCATCAGTTGCCAGAAATACCTAGTAAAAATGAGCAACACATTGATTATTACAACAAATTTACAGCTCAAAAGACAAGTGCAGCATGGTTCACGGTTAATTCATCCAAATACAATTAACATGCACTAGAAAATTTATAACAGTGTGGTGCTACACGTTATAGAGTTGAAGTGGGAAGATTTTGTAAGAGCAAAGCATGGTGAACAAGGTGAACAAAATAAATCAAAAGAGCATGATATTTTATTTTTCTGAAAGAATTAAGTAGTAAGTAAAGGAAAAAGATGGGAGGAGAGAAGAGAGAGAGCGGTTGCGGCGGGAAAATAAAAAAACGAGGTAGCAATATTTTATTTTTAGTAATTTCTACAAATAAAAGATGGGAAAATAAAAGATGGGAGTTGAAGCGGGAAAATAAAAAACATATTTTATTTTTATTTTTCAACAATTAAAGCAAACTAATACGAGGTAGCAATATTAAGAAATTCTGAATATGTAATCATGTTGATGGTAAAGTATTTAAGTGACCTAAATAAAATTGAGCCATACCATTTGAAACTTCTCCTGAAAACTTAAACTGAATTGTTTAAGTTCAATATCCTCGTTATATAGCTTTCACTGCCAGATTAGTGAAGCAGGAGTTGCAGGATCAACCTTTACATCAGACATACAAGAGAAATTAGAAACAAGATAGCATTTGAAGCATTGAATTTTAAAGAAAGTAAACAAAACAAGTACTACGAAACATAAAAGGCAAGAAAAAAATGTGAATTGAAGTCCTTCAACTATAAAATCAAACTACACCTGCAACACGAAACTGATGGGATAAATACTGTCATTTTAATTGTCATTGGTACATAAATTTCCTCTTAACACTCGGAAAATTAAGACTTAAATACAAATAAAATCATGAATTATATCGTCTTTTCCAATTTCATCACATATTTGTAACTCGAAACACAAACTTCAATTTTATCGCAATTCGAACCACCAATTATAAACTGATCAATCAGTACTGATAAGGAATGCCTGAACTCGAAATTGAAACCGAAACACTTTTGATATATCTAGTAAGCAAAGACCTTAGAATCCTCAACTAAACTAAATTTCAATTTCTTCTTCATAGAAAGTAAAATCTTCAATAACAAACAAACACAACAATAGTGTACCTTTTCCAGCAATAAATCAGAATTTCCTTTGTTTTCTTGATCGAAACCGTTCACCGGTATCTCTCCCTCAGACATCTTTCCTGCATTAACAAACAATAAACAAATCGATCCACCTCCTTTTAAGAATTAAGAATTAAGAGTGAGAATCTGATGGGAGGAGAGAAGAGAAGGAGCGGTTGCGGCGGCGGTGGTGGTTGGGTGAGGAGTGGAGGAGGTGGAAGTGGAGGAGAATGAAGGGGAGTAGCTGTTGGTGGTGGTGGAACTGTTCATCTTGTTGGTGGCGAAGACCATTGTCGGAACAGAAGAGCAGGTTAAAGATAATTATGGCTGAGCAGATAAGAGATGGCGGTGATTTAATTATCTCACCAACTGAATAAGTAGCTGATAATATAATCAACGGAGAAAATTAATTAGAAAATGATCTGACGGTTATCATAACCAGTGGTACCTAAACTTCAGTGGTACTCTAGAATGACCCCATTAATAACAAATTCCCCAATTTTATTATAATATAGATGCATACAACACAAAACACAGCAAATATAAGTATCATAAACGACATATGCATAACCTATATATTAATTTCCGTTCTAATACTTCCAAGATGGGGCATTGAAGCGAGACTGGAACATGCCGAAAAGCTTATCTTTGGGAGGAAGAGTTTCTTTAATTACGTCGCAGTTACAAAATTCCTCAGTCCAATTGCACAAAATGGGGAATTTTTCTTTTGTTAAAAATTCAACATCTATAGCTTCTTGTACGATTCCAACCCAAAACCCCAAAAAATTTGCAGCAATATCGACTAGTCCGATTGTCTCTCCTCCGAAGAATTTCTTATCTTTGAGCTCATTTTCTAGCGTTTTGAGGTGTTGACATGCTTCTTCGATAGCCTTCTCTCGTTCCTCCCCTCTGCTCCATATGATTCCCCAAATTGCTGCATTGCACTATACAAAAACGAGTATAATTTTATCCATATGAATTTCTTAAAACAAAACCCAATATTGTGAAGCAATCAAGTATCAACATATATATGTACAGTTGTGCTGCGCAAAAACCGAACAAATAAACTAGACTAACAAACTTAATTTAGCTCTGTTCGGTTTGAAATTATAAAAATTTTAACTTTTAGTTTAGTTGAAATTTAAGGTTTAAAAAATTTCAATTCATTTTTGACATAACTGGTTCACTCTATTAAAAAATACTTAATCGTTCAAGCAGGTCAAGTCTAGATCGACCAGGATGTACTCGACCCAATAATTAACTCTAGATAAAATTTATTGGATACCGAGGGAATGGAATTACCTTCTCATCGACGAACTGAGCCCAAAATCGCGCCATGGCTCGTTCATATGGATCTTGAGGCAAGATAGGATTCTCCTTCCAAGTTTCATCAATGTATTCGACAATAACAAACGATTCAGAAATCGGTTTACCGTTATGAACCAGAACCGGTATCTTCTTATGAACAGGGTTTAATTCAATAAGCAAATCACTCTTGTTAGCAAGATCTTCTTCAACATATTCATACTCAACACCTTTCAATCTTAGAGCTATTTGGACTCTACCACTAAAAGGGCTATAAAATGCTCCATGTAGCTTTACTTGACTCATTTTTTTAAATTCTAATTACCCGAAAAAGAATATCATTAATGTGGAGATTTTTCTTGGTAATTTGGTTTAGTCTTGGCTAATTTGCTTATTTATAATTGTGTAGGTGAATCAAGATTACTTAGGCAGCAAGTATTTGGTTCATTTTTTTTATATTTTGGAGTTTGATAGTCAACTTTGGCAGTTGGAACCATATGTGGGATGAATACAGATGAACTCAATTATTCACAGTATAAAATTATTTATAGTTCTAAGTTGAATCGATCATTCCTATATTTAATGTGTTTCATATTTATTATTTATTTCATAATGACAAATTAAGAGCAAATTACTTTAAGGCCCGCCATATATATCATAATTTACAGTTTGGTACTCTTCGTTTGAAAATCAAACAATTTGATATCTCATATTTGATTTTGTAAACTGTAAACTCCTTATGTTAGTTTTTCCGTTTAAATTGATAGTCAAACCAAAAAAAATTAGTCAAACCTTAAATAAAAAATTTAAATCTTAAAATGTCCATGAATCATTTGAAACTTTCAACGAAAACTAGGGACCAATTGGTATTGTTACTATTTTATTCATCTTCTACCTCAGTTCTGCCGACACCCACCACCGCCTTTATACAGGCCGCCACCTCCCTGCCAGAATTACATGTGCCATGCTTAAAACGAACCCAGACGCACTAGATGCATCAGGGTTTGAGGCAAACCCATCGTCATCTGGGTTTGCCTGAGGAATCCAGATGATGGGTTCATCTCTAGCGACCTTTTTCGATTCACAAAACCACGTAGTTTTAGATAAGGGTATTTTTATTTTTTTTGTTCGTATTTAACGATAAAAATGTAAAAACAATACCATAAAGACTTTATAGTTTACAAAATCAAAATTGGGGTACCAAATCGTTTGATTTTCAAACAAGAGGTACCAAACCGCGAATTAACATATGTGAGAGGTCTTAGAGTAATTTATTCAATAATTAACCTAACTTGTTTGTTTAATTTAGAAATTAAACTACTTAATTTCATTAATATAGTTAAAAAGAACTTAATTTTCACATAATAATATTAAAGAAATTTGAAAACAATATATATAACTAATCTTATTTTTATTATTTTTCATATAATAAAATCCAAAAGTTATTAAATTTCACTAATTTTTATCATCATCTTTGTTTTCAGGTAGTTTAATTTTTAAAAATAGTTAAATTAATTTTTTTTAGATAACAATAATTATATGCATATTTGTGGACTTATTTTTTAAGTAGGAATTTTCCATTGAGTAGTTCTTGCAACGTGTACAATTTTATGGGCTTTTAGTCCATGAATAGGATTGAAATAGCTCGATAGGCTAACAGCAATCGTAATTTGGCCCAAATATAAATAGGCCTAATTCTCAGGTTTACACATGTATCTCAAATTACTGAGTTTATCACGTAATCCGTAAACTAGCTTATTATATTATGACATGCCATTAAAATAGTGACACTATCGTAATATTAATATTTAAAAGTATAAAAAAGTAACAAATAAAATCATAATAGTGCCACTATTTTTAATAACGTGTCATAATGTGATAAATTAGTACACAGATGACGTGATAGTCTGAGCTTATTTAAAAATCTCTTCAAATTTTTATCAGTTTAAATACATTACTAAATTTTGACAAAAAAAAACATTCAAAACAATTAGGGGCCGTTTCGTTCAACGTTGGGAATCGGAATCGGAATGGGAATCGGAATGAGAAGGAATGGGAATGAGAATGATTGTTTTCATTTTTTGTTTGGTTCAACGTGTAGCAATGGGAATGGGAATGGGTAAAGTTTAATAAAAAAATTATTTATTATTTATTAAAAAAACTATTTTTATTTTTTAATTATTTTTTTATATAAAAAAATAATATTTTTAAAATAAAATATTTTTTAAAAAAAATTATAAAAAAAATATTTTTTTTAAAAAAATTACTTAAAAAAATAAAAATATTTTTTTAAAATATTAATTTTTTTTATTTTAAGTATATTTTTTAAAATTTAAAATAATTTTTTTAATAATTATATATTTATTATTTATCATTTAAATATTTTGTCAAATTTTGATTCTCATTCCCACAAGTTCATTCTCATGGGGTAAGGGGTGAATGGGTGATTCTCATTGAAGGGGTAATCACATTCCCATTTCCTAGTGTAATTTGACAAAACAAACACAAACAATGAGAATCATTCTCATTTCGATTCCCATTCTCCCCTTTTTTTGGCCAAACAAACGGCCCCTTAGTCTATATTATTATTCAAATGATTTCTAATTAATATTATTTTCTTAATTATTTTAGTTATTAATATTAATATTTATATTCACTTAAGTTGATCTATTGTATGATAATTCGGGCCTCTGCAATTATCATACATCTTCTTATATTTTTATTTTTATATGTGATAATTGTTATAAATCTAATTTTAAAATTATGCAACTGATAATAATTTTGATATTTTATTTATATATACTCAAAACTATTATGGATCTAAATAAAATCTGTTATTATTGGTGAATTTTTAAGCATTAAATGAAATTAGAAAATCTATTAAATAATGTAGAATGCTGAATGTATTCAATGTTTAATATTATTCAATAGATAGTTTTAGTGTTAGATTAGTAATATAATACTATTGCTTAACAATAATAAAATGTAAATTAAACTTTTAATTTACCAAAGGTAAATTACTATTAGGTAATAAATAATAAATAAATAAATAGAGAGAGGTTGCTCGGCTCCTCCTAAAGTCAAGCACTTTTTATGGCGGATCTGTCATGACGCTCTCCCTTGTAATGTTAAGTTAGCGGCAAGGAAAATCCCAGTCTCGCCTCTCTGCCCGAGATGTTGTGCTTCAAAAGAATCTGCAATCCATGCATCGTTGGGGAAGGTGGTGCGTTGTGGTATAAAGTTTTTGCATGGGATTGTTCATGTCGAAAGTGCTGAAGCTGCTGCTATAAGATTTGGTATTGATATGGCGAGCAGTTTGGGGGTTAGTAAAGTGGGTTTTTGACATTTCTGTGTCTCATAGACACAGAAATTCTCGTTTTGTGCCTCCTAAGATAGCGGGCTGCAATTTTTTAGCACCAGCCCGCCATATGAGATGGCGGGCTGGTGGCTAATTACGGTGATTATATTAATCACCGTAATTAGCACCAGCCCGCCTCTCATATGGCGGGCTGGTGACTGATTCCCTGCAACAGCAGGGAATCATTTGACCGACCAGCTGGTCAGTTGACTGACCAGCTGGTCAGTCAAACGATTCCCTGCTGTTGCAGGGAATCATTTAAAGCAAAGCAGCCCGCCATCTCATATGGCGGGCTGCTTTGCTTTAAATAGGTGAGTGCTTCAGCACTCACCTATTCAAACGGAGAGAACAAAAATTTTAAAGAAGAAAAAAAAAATTAGAAGATAGAGAAAAAAAAATAGGGAATTGTAATTAAATTTTAGTGGTTATCTCGTTAAAAAAAAAATTAGTAAATTTTAGTAGAGTTTGACGGAGTGATTTTTCCGGAATTGGTTGAAGCGACGGAGTTTATTTGACTTACACATGTTAACTGTTGTAACTACTAACAATTTAAAATATTTGACTTACGCAGATGGGCAGGTCACCTCAATTTTCAGGACGTTCCTAGACAAAACTTGGCGGCCATGAGATTAGCACTTGATGAGATGCGCTATTCAGATGTGAGTGAATTTTTAAAAATTTAATTTCAGTTTCAAAAGTTATATTTCATAAAAACTAACTTCTATATTGTACTTTGGCAGATCGATTGGCAGCCATACTCCGATCTGATTATCAGTCAGCTACCGTCATATTGTTTCGAGGGGTCCCATTTCTGGCGTGCACGCGTCCCACTGATCTACTTCCACATTATCGAGTGGCACCAGCCAGACAGGGTGCTTCAGCAGTTCGGACTGGTTCAGCCTATTCCGGAGGCCCCCTTACAGCAACCCATCATGCATGGCGTCCAATACCGTGGGAGCTCAGACTTCCAGGCGCTTTTCAGTGAGTATATCGACATCTGGGACTCTAGAGAGAGATATGTGGTACATGGGCGTGTACTCGAGCATCCGCCGCACTTTCATTCAGAGTACATGGACTGGTACAGGCTAGTGAGCAGGAGATGGATTACCCATCGCGGGGCTGAGCTCGGTTCTCATGTACGTAGTCATGCTAATATTTTTTTTCATTTACGTATTTTTGTCAATAATGTATAATACCTGACGATTTACGTTGACTTTTTACAGCGCGATACCATGGAGAGGATCCGCTTGCAGTCTGAGGCGGATTCCACTGTTCGGACTTACGCTCGCACTTCTCAGCTAGCCACTAGGGAAGACCGGCGGAACGTCAGCGGGCCACCGCCAGACCCTGCTGTTCCGCCAGACGCTATTCCAGAGATCGATCCGCCGACCGTGGATGTACAGCGCATACGAGGACGTCGTAGAGGCAGACCCAGACAGCCAGAGCCGACCCGTGAGATCCCGACAGACCCTTTTCCCCCACCGGTACGTTTCAATTTCAATGTACAATTTAATAATTTACATCCCTTAATTACAGTGACCAACTGGCTTTTTCTATGTCCAGGTCGTCTTTCACGGGGACACAGAGGACTTTATCCGGCGTTATTACGGGTCTGCGCGTGAGTACGGGAGCACCTCGTCGCAGCCCCAGGGGCCACGGGCTTCCTCTTTTTCAGTACCACCTGTTTCTGTGCCTTATGTCGACCCATCGTTTGGGCAGACCGCTGGCACGACTCCGCTAGCCACGCAACAGGACCCTCTAGACACACGGGTACGGTTAAATTCCAATTTACATTTTTTTTCTTCTAACATCAGTAACCCTAATTGCACTATTTTTTTTCTTTTTGCAGGTCGATTATCAGGGGAATACCGAGGAGTTCATTCGGCGGTATACCGGGTATACGCAGCACCACGGCAGCACATCTTCGCAGCCCCAGCGCCCACCGTCTTCCTCTTTTTCATTGCCGCCTTCTTCTGTGCCTTATGTTGACCCATGGTTTGGGGAGACCGCTTACATTACTCCGCTGGCCACGCCGGACCCTCTGGCCACACCGGTATGTTAGAATTTGAATTTATATTTTTTTAGTTATAACATCAATAACCGTAATTACATAATTTGTTTTTTTTTTTCAGGTCGATTATCAGGGGAATACCGAGGACTTCATTCGGCGGTATACTGGGTATACACAGCACTATGGAAGCACCTCTTCACAGCCCGAGGCGCCACCATCTTCGTCTTATTCAGTACCGCAGGACTTCTCCACTTACCGTGGTTCCGCTTTTACCCCCTTTCAGCCACCACCCCCGACACAGACACCTCCAGCCCAGCAGTACGGAGGACTATTTGAAGAGAACTTGTCCTATCCTCAAACGCCTGCAGTAGGTAGTTTTAGCCAGCTTCTTCAGGGGTACATTCCACAGCCGCCTTCCTCCTCTCCCCGCCCAACTCAGAGCCCATCGCAAATGCATTTTTCTCTAACTGATGAGTGGGTGAGCAATTTGCAGGCTCCCACACCTCCACTTGGTGATGTTGCTAACATGACGCCTCCTTCATTTTCCCTGGGGTTAGGGAACCCCTCCTCACAGGCTCCTGACGACGAGGATGACGATGTGGTCAGTCCAAGTGGTAGCGACGACAACAGCTCTGGCCCAGATCTCAGACCTTATCGGCCATTGACTCATACCCAGATGAGTCGGCGTCAGAACAGGGGTCGAAACTTGAGGACACTCTTACGGACCCCATATAGAACAAACATGTAGTTGTATTTTATAGCTTTTTTTTATTGTTGTCCACATATTTTTGATTATTTGACTTATTTTAATTTCTTTGTATGGCTTTTTTATAATTATTTACAAAACAGTAAAAACACTTCATAACAATCAAAATCATAAACCCTAAATTTGTTAATCTATTTTTAAAAAGTATTGCATAGCAATGTCGTGTTTTTTACTAAAAGCGTGAATTACTAAAATTTAACATATAATCAATTAATCAAATACTACATTATTAGGTAAATTTAACTATTAAAATCACTTAATTAAAATAGATCTAACTCAAAATAAATTGGATATTAATATAGTCCGCACCACCATCTACGACTTTCATTTTTACTCGAACTTTATTCGACATTTGTAAGATCTTTAAAATTAATGTCAAACTTAACTTTTTAAATTTAGATTGGTTCAAACAATAATTACAAATGACAATATATTTTATAAAATAACGCTCGGAAGTCTCCGAAAATAACTCGAAATTAGTTAGCGTAAATTACAATTCATTGATAAAATAAATTTTTTTTTTATAAAAAAATAAACTGATTGGGCAATTATTGCCCAATCAGTTTCAAATGATTGGGGAGAGAGTAATTAACTCTCTCCCCAATCATTGGGGAGCACCAGCCCGCCATATGAGATGGCGGGCTGGTGCTAATTACGGTGATTATATTAATCACCGTAATTAGCTACCAGCCCGCCATCTCATATGGCGGGCTGGTGCTAAATTACAGCAGCCCGCTATCTGAGATAGCGGGCTGGTGTCAGAAGGCACAAAATGAGAATTTCTGTGTCTATGAGACACAGAAATGTCAAAAACCCTAGTAAAGTAGTGTTTGAGGCAGATGCTCTATCTGTTGTCAACAGGATCAACCAACCTGGAGATGCTTGTGATCAAGTGCAGCTTATTGTTGAAGACTGCCTTGTAGCTTCTACCGGTTTTGATGTTAGCTTCAACTACATTCCTAGATCGATTAACCAAGTGGCTCATTCTTTGGCTAAATGGGGCTTGTTTTTCGGTAAAGATTGTAGTTTTGACGGATACGTTCCTTATCCGGTTAGCAAACTTGTAACTTTCTCTTTAAGTTAATAAAGTTCCAATTTTCCTCTAAAAAAAAATAAAGAGAGGTAGAATTATTTTTATGTACTTAATTCTCAAATATAATTTCAGTCTGTTTTAATTAACAATCAAAGTCAATTATTATTACTTTTTAATCTAAATTTAATTTTTCTTTGATACTTTTTAAGTTCAACATTGTAAGGTCATATTACATTTTACATGAAAAACACATAAAACGATAATAATTGAAATAAAAGTTTCATTATCAAACAGATGTAACACAAAGTTGTGATATTAAATTATAGACTTATTTATGCATCCTAACTTCGCCGGATTGAAGCCAAATCAACCATGACCCCTCTACTTTACTCTTTATCCCCCCCCCCCCCCCCAAAGAGCATTAGTAAACCCTCTATAATGGCGGCGCTCATTCACGGTCTTTATAGATGAAAATATTCCTACTGCCGTCTTTTTAAGTCAACTGTCAATTTTTTTTTTCAAAGAAAAAGAGTAAAAGGTACAAAAAAATCTTCAAACTTCCTTAAAATGACAAGACAACCCCTAAATTTATTTTTGGTACAAATAAAAGATTCAAAAATATCCTTAATTCTTAAAATATTTACCAATTTTATAATTATAATTTTTTTTTTATTTTTTTTCACTTTCTTCTTCCTAATTATATTTAAAAACATAGAAATTTTATAGTACTTTTTTGTTTTAAAAATAAATAGTTTTCCGGCAAGACCGAACTGAGGAGCAGAGCTCCTCTTTCACGAGGAGCCGCTGCTCCTCATCGGATATAACGAGGAGCATTTAATTAGGAAAAAGATAGTGAAATAAAATAAAAAAAATTATAATTATAATATTGGTAAATGTTTTAAAAATTAAGGGTATTTTGAACATTTTATTTGTGCCAATAATAAGTTTAGGGGCTGTCTTGTCCTTTTGAAAAAATTTGAAGAGTTTTTTTTATACGTTTTACCTTTTAAAAAAAAAAATTGACAGTTAACTAAAAAAGACAACGCTAGGAGTATTTTCGTCCATAAGAGCCGTGAATGAGCGCCGTCATTAATATATTGGGTTTATTGATACTTCTTAAAATAGGAGAATTTTCTGATAGTAAGGGTAAAATAGAGAGGCCACGGTTTATTATTAGCCAAACTTATAAAATAAGTCTAATTTTGGAATGTTGTCCTTCTTTTATTATCAAATCCTATTTTAGGGGTGAGCATTAAACGGTTAAAACCGAATAATCAAACTGAAGAGAATTGAATAATCTAACCGAATTTAATAACCGAATTTATATGACTTTGGATTTGATTTATGCAAACGTAAATCTATAACTTTTTGAAAAATATTTGAATTCAAATTCAGATCAAAATGACCAGATCAAAACGATATCAATCTAATATATAAGATTTTTTTCCCGCTTTAACGTGATACATACGTCAAGACCATTCAAATTTGAAACCTTAATACTTCAATTCTCAATTCAATTCATTCACGAATTTTGCACTAGCTAGAGTAATCAAAACACAGCCTGCAATGTTCTACAATTATTACATATAATGCATGCATGCACATGTAGGTTTGGTCCATTTTGTTGTTTTGGCATTTAAAAAATTCGACAGACGAGCCAAAAGAGAATGTAGTAAGTAATACACTTCTTTTACTCTTAAAACAAGACGGATTTTCAAAGTTTGAATTTTTTTTCTATCTAAATCGAATCATTTAAGAATTGTTCTCATACTGGTTTCAGTATTTATAAATTTTAAAATTCATGATAAAAGTTGGTGATGGATTCGATCTTTAAATTTCAATAATGTATTTGTTTTTTATTGAATCAAGTCAGAAACAGTTACATTCATAAAAAAAAATCAAAAATGGAATATACATTTTACGCTAACGTGTGTACTGTCTGATTCGCAGGTCTACTTATAAAGGCAAAACTCCTACGAAGACCCCTCTATTTTATCATTTTTGTTCAAGAGGCCCCTACTCCAGAGTTGTTTACGTTTGGATCCTTGTATTTAGCAATATTCCATTTTTAGGTCCTTTTGAGGGAATAGAGGAACAAAAAAAATTGTAAATAGAGAGACTGGAGAAAACTAAAAACGGATCTGAAAATAAAAAATTATGTAAGTACAGAGACCTGAAAAATAAAAAAATGGTACAAGAGTTTTTAAACAAAAATGATATATTACAAACGCCTTTATATGGAGAAGCCAAATAAAGAGTAAATTATAAAACCGTCTTGCTAACAAAATGAAGCCCTCGATCAAAATCTCGGTATCATTTGTAAACTTATTTTTTATATCAGAAACTATAATCATGATATGTGATTCAACCACCACCTGATAAACTCGATATAAAAAACTGACAAACAAATATTTTACAATATAAAAACAAAACGAAACTTTCAAAAAGAAAGACAAACAATAAAAATGTAATATTCAAAAAACTAAAAGTAAGACGATGCATAAGTAATTCAATTTTGGTGATTGAAATGTCCTCGACCAATTTTTGATTCTTGATCTGCAATAAATTGATATGAGACGCGCTTCATTGATAAAATTTAATCCATCTAAACAAAAAAAATAAAAAAAGTTGGCGATTTATTATATTTAAAGAAAGGCCTAATACCTTAAAAAAAACTCCGACCTTATAACCCCTTTTCGATCCTACTATGACTTTAAAAACTTGTCAATTTTACCTTATTTCGTATTTTACCATTTCAATTGTACCCTGTAATATTAAATTGATGTCTTTTCATTTGAAAAAAAATTCAGAAACGTTCTCCATATATATCATATATTAATTTGTACATGTTTAATTTTTTTTTTTAGATTTAGTTAAATTAATTAAAAAATTTAATTAGTTTCAATATGACTATAGTTTTTAGTTAGTTTTTAAAAATAAAGGACTTATTTTTACGTTTTTGAATGTAAACGAATTTAGTTTTATCTGTAAACATGGTTAATTGAATAATTTTATCATTTAAATTAAAAAAATTGACAAAAAGTAAAAAAAATTGGGGTACAATTGAAACAATTAAAATACAAAATATAATAAAATTGATGAGTTTTCAACGTCAAACTAGAATCGAAAAAGGGCTATAAGGTTAGATTTTTTCGAAGACATTATGCCTTAATGAAATTAAAGCAACATAAAAAAGAAAGGTTTAATCATAAAAAAAAAAAATCCTACTTTTTGACTTTTTCTGTTTCTAATTCCACCTTTCAAAATCTCAATTTTAGCATATTTTTACATTTTTTTATTTCAAATGTAGTAATTTATTCAAATTGAAGCGGAAAAAAAATTCAAATACGCCTTTTATATTGTTTTATATCGCTCCAGCTTGCATTTTTATCATAAAAAATTTTAAATATGAAATAATATAAAAGGTATAATTAAATCTTTTTGAACTCCAATTTAAACAAATTATTGCAATTAACAGTGAAATTCGAAAAATGGGATAAAATTAAGGATTGTAAAAGGTGGAATTATATATATAAAAAAAGTTAAAAAGAAGTGAAGTATTTTTCGATACTCCCTCCGGTACATAATATTTGTCGCATTTGACTTTAACATAAGAACTAACAAAGTAATTAATATGCTTAATTTATAGATAATTTTATTAAATTATTTTGAATTTGTTTTGAAATTTATGACTACTAACATTATTTGTGTTATTGTATTTTTCAATAAACTAGCAGGAGGTAAACTTGAAAAAATAACAATAAATATTTTCTTGATATTTTAAGGCGATATATTATTTACCATAAAAAAAATTCAAATGCGATAAATATTATGGATCGGAGGGAATGTTAACTAAGGAAAAGATAAATGACTGACATCAATGATAAGAAAAATCATCCGCAGCAGTCGAAGAAAAAAATAAACCGTTGGGGTTTGTTTAATCATGTTAAACCTAAGGATGAGTAGTGTATTTTGATGAAAAAGAAGGAATGAATCAAATGAAAAGAATGGCGTAGCTTTTAGTTTCCCTCTAAACGGGTATTCAAATGAGCAGTCAACATCAGCTCCAACGAACTTAAATGGAAGCCGTTAGAAGGAGATTTTCCTGCTTTTCTATTCTATGATCTATATTTCCTATTTATTTTTGTTGGAACAACCGGCAAAATGATTAATAACACTGTTCCAAACTATTTTATTTTTCCAAAAGATCCTTCCGAGGAAAGCTAAGAAAAGGATAGTCTATAATACAGAGTGTGGACACATCGATAGATGTTGTGATATATTGATGTTATCCCCAAAATATTACACTCAAAATATTGATTAAGACAACCAACACGGTTGGTTCAAGCGGTAAACGGTTTGATATCACTTAAATAAAGTTCTGATTCGAATTTTGTGTATGCAAAAAAATTCCGCTAGCAGACTCACCCATCATGTCAAGTGCGCAATGCGGATCGGATATGAATTAGTTAGGGCGAAACTCTGAAAACCGGATGAGCAACAAGAAAAAAATAATGATCAAGACAAATGTATCTTATGACATTCATTCAAAAGTCATATTTATAAATGTTATTTTCAATTAAATATCTTCACCTTAATTTCACGTTTTGTTCGATTTAAACACATTTTAATAAACATGGTATCACATATGCTAACTTATTATTTTTTCAGCATAAATGGCTTATCCTGACTCTTTGATTATTCAAAACATCCAAAATCGTTTTTTACAAGAGAAAAAAATGCCTAAAATGGCGCTAAATTGTAGAATGAAAGTTTAAAAAGGTTAGGATATGAGGCGACACGTTTGGTAAAATGTGCTCAAATTGAAAAAACGAGAAAGCTGGGGATATTTTATCGCAATAACCATATTTATAAAAATTATAAATTAATAATGATTTTACTAAGATCAACTTCAAAAAGTTAAAAAATAAATAAATATAAACAATAATTAAATAACAACAAAACTAATACAAACTATCTATATTTATATAATTGAGAGAACTAACGAAACCCTCTCATTCAATTTTACCAAATAAATATTTTTCATTAATTTTTACCAAATAGATTATTTTCATTAGTTCACACCTTTCTTAAACTATTTAATTTTTTAAATTTTTTATTTTATATAAATATCTTAATTCATCTAAACTATTTATTTACTATTTTATTCAGAAAAAAATATTTACCTCCAACATGAACAATTGTTATATTGATAAAAAAATGTTCATAGCAATTGCAAACTAATAACAACCTACATAGAACAGCTGCAAACAGGCCATAGACCAGGGCTGACTATCCATATTACACTGAGATAAAGTCAGTCACGCCAAGATTAAGACTAAAGACGGTCACAACATCGAGCATACCAACACAACTGATGTAGCAGAAGTCACAACAGAGAACAAGATACTTTAAAAGCTGCTGATAATCAAATTATGCCAGCAATTAACTTCTAAAACCTATTGATTCAAATAAAAGAATACTAGACAATAGGCATCAAATAATCGTTGATTCAAAGAATACCGAAATTTAGGAAATAACAAATCAATTTTCAAAACATCAAAAACTGCCGTTCAACAACTCATAAGGTTGTTTAAATACTAAGACAAAATAAAAACCCTAAACTGGGTGTAAAACGAAATAAACGAAAAAGTCTCAAAAACTGCTGAAATCACAAAAACGCCATTTTGAGGGCCCAGATGATGGAAATCAGCCCAAAAGCGACGTAGGCCATGAGCAAAGCTGACGGGTATCGATCGTTGGCCTGTTTCCAATAAAGTTAGACTCCGGAACCGCTCAAATCGCTCACTTTCAACTTCGGCAGAATTACGAAACTGTCATTACGCCACTTTGCGCTCCCTTTTCTCCAAGAACTCAAAATCCGTCTCCGCAACCGCATCAACAACTCTCTGAGATACGGTTTCCTACAGAGTCAGACACACTGTATTGAGTACAGTATACTCGGTAAGATAAGGATAATAACTGAAGACACCATCACCTGTAAATAACAAACAACATGTAATCCTCCGGGCATAACTTAAGTTCCGAACAAAGACAAGATACCGAGTATACAACCGTTGACAGTAACCTAAGAAACATTCCCTAACATCTTACACCTTGACTCAAAAGTTGACGACAGATACTGCATAAAAGAATATTTATAGTGCGGACGGATTAGTCCTATCTCATACTAAATCCCAATAAGTCAAACAGGTATAAATATCCACCACAAAGGAAAGTAACGGGTAATACTCTTTATCATTATTTTACTACATTCTATCACTTTTCTCTTTTTTCTCTCACTAAAAACTGACTTGACCGTCGGAGAGGTTTGCCGACATCCTCTTTCGGCATCCTTCTACCGATTGTGTTCCTCTTTTTCAGGTGATTGACCCGATCCTCCTATTTGAAGACTCACTTGGTGATTTACAAGTAGAGGTGGCCACGGTTCATAACCCGGCGGTTCCGGTTCGGAACCGCCGGGTCACGGTTCAAGAAAAAGTGAAACTGGCCCTGTTCCATGACGGTTTGGAACCGGACGGTTCCTGTTCCGGTTTAGGACGGTTTAAAATAAATTTTTTAAATAAAATTAAAATTTAATTACTAAAAAATATAATTTAACAATAAAATAACTCACGGAGATAGTATTACAAGAAATTAAAGAATTTTTTTAAAAAAAATTATATTAGCCAAAAATTTAACTAAAACAAAATATAACATATATTTTATTGCAAAAATAAATATATTATATGATAAAGATATAATATATGTTTTAAATATATAATATATTTTTTTTCAACGGATTCGACCTTTAAACCGCCGGTTCCGACCCGGAACCACCGGTTCACGGTTCAACAAATCTGGAACCGCCCCTGAACCGCCCTTTGTACGGTTTCGGGCTGGTTTTAATCCGGTTCCGAATTTGACCGGTTCCAGACCGGGTTTGACCGGACCGGTTCCGGCCGGTTCACGGGCTGACTCCACCCATGGCCACCTCTATTTACAAGTTATCACCAACAATCTCTAACTTCTATTCCAAAATAAAATATGTTATAAATATAGTGTATTAAACAACTATTTATCAGTCAATAACTTCTTATATTTGTATTTTGAACAAAGGATCACTTTACCCCCTGAACTTGGCACAAAGTATCAAAAACGTCCAAATTAGCAAAACGGGATCACTTTTACTCTGAACTTGTAAAAAATGGTACAAAACCCCCCCTCCCCACTCTCACCAAAGAGAGTGAGATACACTCTCCGGTTTTGATGGTGGTTTCAGTTTTCTTAGGTGGTTTTTGATAAAAAAAAGTTTAAAATGGTCCTTATTGTTTTTAAACATTTTAAATTAATACCTAATAATTAAAAAAAATAAAAATTAATCCCTTTAATTTAAACCTTTATATCACAAATTAACCCACCAATTACATTACATCCAACAAATTAACCCTCAAATTAATATTTTTAACAAAAATAAATTAATTTTTTTTATTTTTTTTTTGAAAAAAAAAAAAACAGACCCGGGGTCTGTTCTTCTTCCTCAAGAACAGACCCCATGGATCTGTTCTTGAGGAAGAACAGATCCAGGTCTGTTCTTGGAAGAACAGACTCCGGCGGTCTGTTATTCAAAGAACAGACTCCGGAGCTGCTGCTCCTTAGGAGCAGCAGCTCCTCTTCTCCGGCAAGGAGCTCTTCCTCGTCGGAAATTTAAAAAAAAATTGATTTTTTTTTCTGAAAAAAGTTCAAAAAGGCCCATGGATTAGTTAGGAGTTAATTATGATTAATTGGTATTTTGGAATCTCACTCTCCAATTTAGTGCCACATCAGCATTAGGGGAGTTTTTGAACCGGTTTTGCCAAGTTTGGGGTAAAAGTGATTCGGTTTTGCTAATTTAGACGTTTTTGATACTTTGCGCCAAGTTCGGGGGGTAAAATGATCCTTCGTTCTTTGTATTTTAATAAGATTTTTAAATATTTATTTAAAATTAAATAAATATATTGTCTCTAACTCGATCATATATTAATATTTTAAAATTACTTTAAAGATGAATCCTTTGAAGTGTTCATTTGGAGTATCGGCCGAAAACCTTTTGGGTTTCTTGATTCACCAGCAGGGAGAAAAAATAGATAAAAATAAGGCTAAGGTTATTATCAATGTTGAACCACCTAAAACCAAGAAGCAACTCAAAAGACTAATCGGCCAAAACAACTTTTTGAGACGATTTATTTCTAACACTGGGGGGCGCCTCTGTAGCTAAAGCATGTTGCTATTAGGAAAAGAGACCGATTAGTTTGTTTGGTCCATAGAGCAACAACGGGTGCATAACTTGCAAAACCCCCGTCGTGATACCTCTAATGCCGAACAAGCCTATGCTGTTATACTTGTCGGCTACTCACGACTCTTCGGGATGTATGCTTGCCCAAGAGGATGAGGGAACATAAAGATCAGTTTACTACTTAAGCTGAGCCTTGACCGATACAAAAATTTTGTGATATCGAAAAACTGTCTTTGTCTATATTTTACTTATTATAAACTCCGGTACTACATGCTATTAGTTACAGTTTATGCATTGTCACAGACCGATTTTATCAAGTTTATATTATCAAAACTATACTTAAAGAACCGTATAGGCAAGTGATACAAAATTTAACTTGGTGTATGTTCCCAAGAAAACAGTCAAAGGGCAAGTCTTAGCTGATTTTTAGTTGACTATCCGGACGTCATTTTGGCGGAGAAGAGCATAAGTTGTGTAGAACTAACTCCTTGGAAGCTTTGATTTGATGGGTCTAGAACTTGCCAAGTAGTAGGAGCAGATATCCATATTATATCACCACTAGGGGCATCATACTAGATATCCTTTTTATTGAAGTTTACATGCACAAACAATCATGCCGAATACGAAGCATTAAAATTCGAATTCGAAGTACTTGTAGAGTTGGGGGAAAAGGAAATATAAGTGTGGAGTGATTCACCGCTGGTGATTAACAGGTTATAGGTGAATTCAAATGCGAATCAGAGCTCCTGGTCAGATATTGTAACAAAGCGAAGCATTTGATTTAAGAGTTTCAAGATACGCGGTTGGAATACACTGATAGAGATGACAAATTTATCGCCAATGTGAGACTCTAAACACTGGGTCAGTTAAAGCATCAAACCTAGCATTTTTTTGCTGACACGGAAGCCCCCGGCGGAACGCGACCACCTTTTTAGAGGTAGAGTCCGGCCGTCTGGATAAATTCTCGGAAAGACTAGTCTCTCTCGGCATCCCACCGCCCGTACCTCCCATTTAATACATGTATTTTAACTATTTATCTATAAATACTTCTAATAAGTCCCATTTTATAGAATATGAAATTTGAATTTAGGTTTTTAAAGTCTCATGCTTACTATCCACTTTTGTGATCAATTTAACCAACCCATGATGAGTGTGAATATTACATATTATTAGTTCAAATTGAATATAAAATGTTAGAACCATTAAATTTCTGAAAGTGATACTTATTAGCAATTTACTAATTATTAGCATTTCTTTTAATAGATATTAACTGATGTAATGATCTCTAGATTGAGTGATCATAGAACTGGACCCAGTTATACAGGTGATAATTTTTAGGTCCAAATTAAAGTAACTTTTGTTCTGTATCTTTTCATAATTTCTCATAGAATCCGTTGCTTACACGACTCCCATCATAACCTATCCATCTCTAAATCAATTAATTTGCTTAATCATTTAGAACTCTTGCTCAAGCAAAACCAAACTTAAGCAAGAGCCAAACCAACTTTCTTTACTGTCTGCTTAAAATGAGCTAAAATGGTGCAAAGAAGAGCCATTTCCTGTCCCTTTCATGTCATGTGTTTTACCAAGTCTCAGTAATCATCACTAACCTTCACATTTTTACATGTATTTATATCAAATCTTCTTCACAGAATATTAAAATTACTTAAAAAAATGTTAAAGCCTCAGTTTTTTTGTTCTATGACCAGCTTTTTACCTTATGGAGATTGCTTTCTACCAACAAAGTAAAACAACTCAACACCAGCTTTTTTGTGTCCCATTACAAAAGTTTAAAACTTTGAACAACCCATTTTCAAATTTGGGATTTTGGGTCTCAAAATCTGCGCACAACTTATATAACAAAGCTCAGTTTTCATATGGGGTTTGGTTCAAGAGAGTGCATTTTAGTGGTATGGTAGTGAACAACTCTGTTTTTGGTGAGGTTCTTGAAGAAGGAATGGAGGGTTTTGTTGAGAAAAATGGTGGTGAAGTTCAGACATTTGGGGATTTGATTGAGGTTAAGGGTAGAGAGAGCAGTTCAAGTTCTGATTTTTTGACTTCTGAGACTACTGGGCATGAAGAACACAGCCATAGTAGCTCTGAGGAAGAGGAATCATTGGGTTGGCCTGTAAAAGAAGAAGAAGAGGAGGAAGAGGATGAAGAAGACGAAGACGAAGAAGAAGTAGAGGATTGCAGGAGTACTAATGGTGCCGATGATAGTAAAAAAAAGGTACATTTGGATGATAGGAAAATGGAAAAACAAGGGTCTTCCATTTCAGGTATTAATTTGTCTCTATTGTGTTGTTATGTGATCTTTTGTTTGATGTTAAAGTGTTTGATATAATGTGTTTTGTTTTTTTATGGGGTCGTAGAGGTTGAGATGATGAAGGAAAGGTTTGCAAAATTGCTGCTTGGAGAGGATATGTCAGGCTGTGGAAATGGGGTTTGCACTGCTCTGGCTATTTCAAATGCCATTACTAATCTATGTGGTAAGTTCATTAGTCTTTTTGCATTGTTTGCTTAATTCGTGGCTATGGCCGAAACGAGACATATTGAAATAGAAAGAGGATGTAATCTATAAGAATATGTATAAATGTAAAGTTTCGGAGTTGCATAAGCATTTTCGGAAATGGAAGTAAACATTGAATTGAAACGTAGGATTCAATAAGTTTTCATGCAGCATAGTTCGTTGGGCATGGTTTTTGATTGTTGTTTCTATCTTTGATTGTTTTTTTTTAAAATGTAGCTACCTTGTTTGGACAACTATGGAGATTAGAGCCTCTACCTACAGAGAAGAAAGCAATGTGGAGAAGAGAGATGGAATGGTTTCTTTGTGTGAGTGACCACATAGTGGAGTTTATACCCTCTTGGCAGACATTTCCCGACGGTAGCAAGCTTGAGGTACTCAATGCGGCCACATAATTAAATCTGCACTTTATACAGCAATTTGCTTTTGTACTGTAGTAATCTTTAATCATTTTTGAATATTATTGCCAAGTCATTATTGGAGGTGTTAGGTGGTGAACTAGGACCAATGGAGAGAATATGACCGAAAAATTAGAGCTGTTTAACGTTCTTTGTGAATAGCAGAAGTTTTCTCCGGATTTTGTTCCTCAGAGTGATTTCATTAACATTACTTAATTGTTAGCTTAAAATAGTATGTAGAACATAGAACCATTTCATTTTCATTTGTTAAACACAGTTATAATTAAATTACACTGGATAAAGTACAGGGAAAAATATTATCCTCTTTGGATCAAACAGAATTATTACTTCGAATTGATCTTTATTGTTTTTTTTATGTTCGCCATACAGGTCATGACTTGCAGACCTCGGTCAGATCTTTACATGAATCTCCCAGCTCTGCGCAAATTAGATAACATGCTTCTCGTAAGATTCACAAAACTACATAGCCCATGCATATAGATTTGTGTTTTTTGTTTATTAAATCTGAACGATATTTTGCAGGAGATATTAGAAAGCTTTGACGATACAGAGTTCTGGTATGTCGATCAGGGGATCTTAGCTCCCGAGGCTGATGGGTCATCATCTTTCCGAAGAAGCCTTCATCGCCAAGAGGAGAAGTGGTGGCTACCTGTTCCTCGGGTCCCTCCTTGTGGCCTGCATGAAGATTCAAGAAAACAACTTCAGCATAAACGTGATTGCACAAACCAGATATTAAAAGCTGCAATGGCAATCAACAGCATTGCTTTAGCCGACATGGAAGTTCCTGAATCATTCTTGGAGGGTCTTCCGAAGGTACATTTTACTTGTTGTGAGAATGGCTTATTGAATGCAAATTAATCCTCCAAAGTTTTTAAAATTCTTTCCCGTTTTTCCTCTTATCTTGGTTTCAGAATGGAAAAGCCAGCTTAGGTGATCTCATATATCGATATATTTCATCGGATCAATTTTCCCCAGAATGTCTGCTTGATTGCCTTGATTTGTCATCTGAACATCAAGCTATAGAACTTGCCAACAGAGTTGAGGCTGCAACCTACATATGGCGCAAAAGGACTACCTCCAAACCCGCTAATAACACGACTAGGTCCGGTTCAAAGTCATCATGGGAATTGGTCAAGGAGATGATGACAGATGTAGACAAGAGGGAATTGCTTGCAGACCGAGCAGACAGCCTTCTGCTTTGCTTGAAACAGCGGTTTCCTGGTCTTCCGCAGACAACTTTAGATATGAGCAAAATTCAGTGCAACAAGGTTCAAATCTTATACCTTCATAACTTTTTTAATGCTGAATCCAATTAATTTATGTACTCAACAACCGAGTTTACTGTATGCTAGGATGTTGGGAAGTCCATTTTGGAGAGCTACTCCAGAGTTTTAGAGAGTTTGGCATTCAATATAATAGCACGAATTGACGATGTGCTATACGTTAATGATTTGACGAAACATTCAGATCAATACTCATCAATCTCTAAAGTCAGCGTCATTGCACACAAACGCGTTACAATTCCATACTCCGTGCCAGCCCCAAGCACTCCATATAAAACAGCTTACACCACACCGAGCTTTTCTCCGGGTCAATTAGTTAGTCCTGCAAAGGGAGAAAGATCTCCTTTCGCGACGAGCAACAAAATCTCTCTGCAGCATGGTATTGGTGTGAAAAAGGTCTTAACAGATTACCTCAGCATTGAGACTAAAGGTAAAGCATCGGTGTCTCGAGCTGGAGTTGAATCTCTCGGGTGCGTAAAAGAACCAACCAGCTCCGTTGGTTCACCGGAGGAGGATGTGGTTGGGGAGAAATGACAGTGGAGACTGGATTTACAAACACATTGTTAAGTAGGATAGCTAACATGGTTTTTGTGCATTCCCTTTAGGAAAATGTTGGTAGATTTTTGTTGCTAAAAGATATTTGTAATGATGAAATGAGTTGAATTGCTTCATGTTCATGTACTTAGGCCTTGCAATATATAAAGAGCATCGCGTTTCAACAGAAATTCAGCTGAAGCAACAAACAGATAAAACAACGAACAAAAGGTCATCACGGTTCATAAATTTGTTCATCAAAATCAAGTAATGCACACTAAGTTACTTTAATCAATTAACTGCCATTGTCTCTATGTTTAGGATAATTAAAGACAATATTTTTAACTTTTAAGCAAATTAAGGTTAGAATTGGGTTATCAGTACCCCTTAACTTGTTTATATAATATTCTTTCATTCTTAACTGACCTAAAAATAGAAATTATTTTACTTAATCGATTAAAATAGTTGTGTAATTTAATTAATTTTTACATGTAAATATGGCGACCAAAATGATTTTTTACTCATAAAGCAGTCAATACCTAAGCAACAATCTTAAAATTCCAAAATAAAAAAAGTATATTAAATACGGGGCATTCCGAAAATTGAACTCGGGACCTCTCGCACCCTAAGCGAGAATCATACCACTAGACCAAATGCCCTTTTACGCCGGGTTCAAAAATAACCCAATAATTTAATTGAATTTGTAACTGTGCACTGCAGTGCATTACATGGTTTTAACTAATATATTATTGAAATCTAACCAATAAGTCGTTGTAGTATAGTGGTAAGTATTCCCGCCTGTCACGCGGGTGACCCGGGTTCGATCCCGGCAACGGCGATTTTTCTTTTTCATTTGTAAGTTTTTTAGCTGTTCTTTTTTCTTTTTGGATTTCTATTTCTTGGATTAGAGACAGTATGCGCCTTTAAATTAGCCACCAAATATTAAGCAACTAGTCGTAAGCCTGTGCGTTTGCACGGAATCTAATTAATAACTATTTAATAATTATATTGTTGAAACATACGAAAAAATGGACAATATTTAATATTTTGCAGCTTATAAAGTCAAAAAATAAATATTTTATTGAATTTGAGAAACTAATAAAAAATACTTATTAATCATAACTTTTATTTAGTAGTTTAAATAAAGTGGGAACTCATCAGAATTTTCTATTTTTTGAAAATCAATGAGAGTGTTGTATTCTATAGGAATCAATGAGAGAGCTCTATTTTATAGGAATAAATGAGAGGATTCGGTTGGTCCTCTCTATTATATAAGTATATAGATATAGATTTTATTAAAAAAATACAAAGGATGTAAATAATATCAATATAGCAAACTAATAAAAGAAAGTAAAAATAAAATATTTTTTACTAATTCTAATTATTAATTACTTTAAAATATTGAATATCATATTTATGATAAATTTTTTACATTTTATGAATTTTATATATTTATGGTTTTAAAATCTGGTCTTTCTCTCTAAAAATAATTTTCTTTTATTTCCTCGGAAATTTACCAGTAGTTCATATAATAAAATATAGATCGAGTATCCTATCTTTTAACATTTTACGATATTTATCAAAATTTTCTATGTGATTTTTATTCTTACAATTGTCAATAAAATTGATATTCTTTTTTCTTTATAAGATATGTACTTGATAACCACATATATAAAAATTAAATACATAGTCTTTCTTTTATAAGACTGAAATTTCAATAATAAAAACAACATATTTATATCTAACTTTTAATTTCAGTATCATGTCATATTTACTTTTTAAAATTTTACATATGAGTTTATAAAGAAATTCATGATTCAACAGGAATTCTTTTATTGTATTGCCGCATTAAATTGGTATGACTTCTTTTTTAATTTCAAAAAAAAAATTGGTATGACTTCTTAAAAACACATAACTTTTTTCTTGATTAGATTATATGTTTTTTAAAACAAATATCATATATTACTTTTCAAAAGAGAGCAAATAGTTTGAATACTAAAATCTGCAAATATTAGACAAAAACAAATATCATCATCCACAGTTTGAATACTAAAATCTGGGGATAATTTTCTATTTAAAAACCTTAGAATTTAATATTCTAAATTTAGACCTATTTAAAATTAATTTTTGAATTAATTTTTTTTATTTATAAGTTCATTATCATAATATGTTTAAGTATTATAAATAAAATGTAAATAAAGAAACATACAATAATCTCACCAGAAAAAAAAAATCAAGTCATTGATCTTCAAAATTAGAAGCACTTTCACTCAATAAATTACCCAATAAATGATTCAACCATGACTTGAATTTATGGTATACATAGAAACCAAGAGAGATTGTTAGGTAGACTCGGTTCCATGTACTAAACATATCACATAATGACACGTCATTAAAATAATGGCGATCTTGTAAATTTGTTTATTACTTATTTACACATTTGAATAGTAATATTATAAGATTGATATCATTTTAATGACGTGTCATTATTTGATAGGCTTAATCCATCTACCTAAGAATTTCTCTAGAAACCAAATCTAAATTGATTGTGGTGCAAACCCTTTCAAACTGGAATTTGATTGTGATTAGGGAAAACGATGAACCTCTACAAAATATCTAAGAATCATCAATATATCCACAATGTACACCGGTTTGTTTTAATTCCAATAGACAATTTGTTGTTTACAAAATATGTTGCCCTAATCAAAGTCACTTTTTTTTGTCAATAGACGTTTTTTTGCTGAAACTATGTGGTATGGTTCAGTAACTATGTACTCCGATTGAATTATTTGTTTTTCTAATACACAATTCGCTATCTCTAATTTATTAAATATGCTATCTATTGAATTGAAAGCTGATGATAATGATTTATTAATAATATTTTTTTATGAGTACATAAATAAGTAGTTTATTGAAAATGAGAACTAATAGGTTAAGTGTTTTGGATGAATAAAATTGAAATGTAATGATATTTATCTAAATAATTTTTTTATCAAAAATAAATAAGTAGTTTATATAAATTTGAAACACATGCGGTTTAAAAAAAATTAAAAACTATGAGAATAATTTATTTAATGAAAATTAATTAATTAATATAACATAAATAAAAAAATAATAATTTTGAAATTCATTCAAGACAAAAGAAATTGACTCATATTACAAACTGTAGTTCGAAAAGATACAGTTGGGTAAAAGTCAAAAAGTTGAATTACTTTCTAATTGCAGTTAAAAATTTATTATATTAAACTTAATATTGATGTGCTTATAATATTATAAAAGAAATATAATATGATTTTGGAAAATAGAATAAAAGAAATGAACAGTCATATTCATCACCTACTGGTTCAAAGAAGACGCATGAAACTCACCTACTGGTTCTTAACTTTGAATTAATTAGACATGCAATTTGCTTAGACAACTTTGAAAAAAGACGAAGAAATATAGTAATTTATTAGCATATAGTAGTAATTGATAAGAGTAGCAAATTAAAGGGAGAAGTTTAGTTTAAGTTAAATAGTTAGCTAAAAATTAAATTTAAATAAGTATTTATACAAATTAAGAAGTTTAGTATAAGTTAAATAGTTATTTAAAAATAAATTTAAATAGGTTTTTTTAAAAAGGTGGGAACTACCAAAATGCTCTATTTAGTGAGAATGAATGAGAGACATCCGTTGGTCCTCTCAATTATATAATATATATAGATGTGCGGTAGTTGGATGAAAATTAAGTGCCAACACGTATCCGCCCACTAAATATTAGCAGAAGAAAAGCTCTTCATTTTCATGTCTACTCTAACAATAATGCCATTGAGGTTATTACATCTGGGTCGGTTTTAGAACAATGGTAGTGGAGAGTGGAGACACCAACAATGATTTCACTCAATAAAAATGAATTAAACCAAAGTGCTTTCTTAATTTATTCTCTCTTCTTCTAGTGCTGCTTGCATTACGATTAACAATATTGTACGGTAACACAAACGCTTGAATCAGAAAATAACAACGAACGAGCAGTAAAATTATACTTTTATAATAATAAAATGTAAATATAAAATTAAAGTTTCAAACATTTTTGGAAAATAAAATATCGCGGAAACATTCTGGGTTTGTTTTAGTAAATAAGGAAAATTTGACATTTGTACTAAAGTAGCACGCAAACGGAAACGACACTAAACAAACACGGAAAAACGGTATTTTTCTAAAATAAAGAACATAAAACGTGTAGGAAACGTGTAAATAATAATAATATAGGGATATGTTTATGATATTAAAAATTATAAAATATTATATAAATTAGATTTTATTTATACATTTATGTCAATTAATAAATTAAATCAAACGTAATGAAACCCAGTATAAATAAAAAGATAAGATTTATTGTATATAACTTGAATAATAAAAATTATGGTTCATTGATTTAAAAAAATTATTTGTTGCAAATGTTTTAGGTTTTTAGCAATTGTCTAATTATTTTTATTTTCCGAAAGGGTCCAAAATATTTTCTTTTGAGTTTCAGGTTTCCAAAACATTTTCGAGATAGGACACAATTTTGTCATAATTTCCGTGCTTCTTAGCATTTGTAAAAGGATGTAACTAATTACCCATAAAAAATATAATTAATTATCGAAAATTATTATTATTTACATTACCAACAATAAATTTTATCTTTTTATTTTGTTGGACCATATGAAATTATAAATATTTATAAAAAGGCTAAATTTATCTCAAAGCCCTTGTACTATTGTCTTTTATTTCACCTATCCTTGACAATTGTTTTACATTAAAATGATCCTCTAACTATTTATTTTATATATATGTAGTCCTTTTAGGTATAAAATGTCCTTTCATGCAATTTAAATGATAACGTATTTTTGTAGTTTCATCTACAAATTGTACAAATAAAATAGTTGAGGGATTACTTAAATGCAAAAATATTGTTAGGACCAAGTGAAATAAAAGTTAACAGTATAGAGATTTTATGATGGATTTATCCAATATTAAAATATTAATTTCAAATTTAATTATAAAGTTTATTGATAATATATTATTTGTTATAAATTTAAATATTAAGATTATTTAAAATGATTATTTTATTAAGCGTCCTATATATGTAAATAAATTTAAAATATATAAAATTTATAAAATTAAATATTGTAAAATATTTTAAAATATAATTTTATTATTTACATATTTTTTCTATGTTTCGTATAGGGGTTAGCATTCAGTCAGTTTGGTTAAAACCAAAAAATACTCCAAAATCAAAATGAAAGTTTAACCGAAACAAAACCGACCAAATAGAAAGAAAAATATAAATTCAAAACTGAACCTAATTGAATAGGTCGGTAATTCAGCCGGCTCGGTTAAACCGACAAAAATACAGGGAAAAATTGAAAAATTCATATATTTTGTTTATTCGGCCGGTTAGGTGAATTCAAATATTCTAAATCTCAAATTGAACGGATAACCGAAAACCAATTTTTATTTTATTTAAACGGAATCGACTGAATTCAAACCAGGGACGGCCTTAGACGAGATGAGGCCCTAGGCGATTTTTTTGAAATATTTATAAAAATAGAAAAAATTACAAAAAAATCCGAAAAACGTGAAAAAATTAAAAAATACGTACTTCCCAAAAAGTTTACACTTGATACCTAAAAAATTTACAAAAAAACGAAATATATTTTCATTTTTTACATACCGTATTGGAGATGTATTAAAGATGTATTGCTAATGTATCAAGAATGTATTTTTTATAGTAAACAAAAAGTACGTAAATTATATAAAAAAATTCAGTTTTTAGGTGGAAGTGAATTGTTTTGACTAAGTACGCATTTTGTAAATTAAGTGATTATTACGGGTATATTTATAGTTACCCATAAAAATATCTATTTTTACAAAGTATTTAAAAAAATTAACTTGTTTTATTTTTTCATAAAATTACGTTCATTTTTCACTTTTTATTTTTATAAAATATGTTTTTAATAGACCATTAATAAATTTTTATAAAGTACATTCGAAAAAAATTATTAATACATATATATGTATATATATGTCACCTAAAAATTTCAATAAAACACATTTTAAAAAATATAAAATATATATTTTATAAAATATTTTTTTTAAAGAACTCCATATTTATATGGGGCCCCGGGCCTGATTCAAACTCACAACCGAACCGACCGAAAGTCATCAATTTGGTTGGTTAATTTGGTTAGTCGGTATTTTTGATCACCCCTAGTTCCATGTCTTTTATTTCGAAAAAAATGTTATTTTTTCTACATATTTGTGTTGTTTCTGTTTTCTATTTCCGTGCTACTTACAATTCTATAATTTTCAGTTTATTGATTTGTAATGTCCTGTAATGCTAAAAGGAAAATGGATAAAACCAAAAAATTATAAATAAGTTATAAATATAACATTTTGGACTTCCAAAAGTATTTTAAAAAAATGAAACGCTCAAATAAGAACTGCAATATAGAATTGCTTAGTGGGCAGAAACTGCATTCACATTTAGAGCTAGTTTTGCAGTATATATAATGTGGATAGCACAACATAATTTATGCATAGATAGTGCAAAATAGAATATAGAAATGAAATCTGCAATTAAATCATTTTCAGTTCTCGCATTGCTAGTGCTGGTGAGTGTGAGCCTTGCTGATGGGGCAGGGGAATGTGGAAAATCTTCTGCAGATAATGAAGCATTTAAGCTAGCTCCCTGTGCTGAGGCAGCGCAGAATGCGAAAGCTCCTGTTTCCGACAGTTGCTGCCTTCAGGTCAAGCGGATAGGCCAGAATCCGAGCTGCCTTTGCGCTGTCATGCTTTCGGACACTGCAAAGGCATCTGGAATCAAACCGGAGCTCGCTGTAACTATCCCTAAACGATGCAATATTGCTAATCGTCCTGTTGGTTACAAGTGCGGAGGTTAGTACCATGTTTCCCTCTTCATCTTCGTCCCATAAATATAGAAAAATCACAGCAAAAGAATTGAAATAATAGTTAGTCATAGTCAATTAATTATAATACTCATATAATTCTCTTTTAGTTTTATTTAAAGTGAATCATTATGGAGCCACTATATTTAATGTTTATACAATAATGTATTTTAATAATTTTATTATTAACTAATATCAAAATGTACCAAGTTTTTCTATCTTTACATGAAACATACATTTATGAGACCGAAGAAATATAATTAATTATAAAAAAAATATCAATTTGTCATTGTTAATTAAATTTGTGACAGAATTTCCTTCACAAAATTTCATAATAAATTTATGAAGGAAATTGCCGTCATAAAATTCTATAATAAGTCACATTTTCATCATTAATTTTCAAAAGTCCGTGACAAATCTTTCACAATGTCGTCATAAATTTATAATAGAAATTAGATTATAAATTGACAGTTTTGTATAGTAACCTAAAAATTGTTGGTTTTGCAGCTTATGCGCTTCCGTGATTGAAAGAAGTATCAAACCTGAAGGCTGAAACACTTGGAAGCTGCTATACCAGTCATCTGTTTCTGTATTCAATAAAACTTAGCAACTCCAATGTATTGTCATTAATGTGTGTTTTCAGAATGTTAATGGTTATTTAAATTATCCGGGTTCACAATAACATTTATATTAATCAAACTGATTTAATCAAAACTAACCAGCTCAAACTATTTTAGATAAAATTTAAAGATATATGGTCAAAGCCTGAAATTATTTAAGCTCTTATGATCAAGATCCTCTCACTTAAACTACTATAATCATAATAACATGATATGACTGTTAATTCTGTTTAAAAATTTCATTTGAATGTCATGTAAAGCAAAATATACCAATAAGCCTTTTTGATCAAAGATCAAGAATATTTAACCATTTATAATCTTTAAAGCGAGTTAGCCTCTTTTTTTTAAAAAAAGTTAATTATTTTGGTTTTTATAAGACTGATATGAATTAACGATTATCATTTTTTTCAATTTAACATATTGACAAGTGATTTTTAATGGTATTAAATTTTTTATAAACGTATTACTTAAGAAATCAATTATTTTCATAAATATTATGTTAAAAGTTAAAATATTTTATTTGTTTGTTAGTTTACTATATTATTAAAACATTATTTATAATTACTTAGTATATTTTTATTTAATTACGCTAAATAAAGAATTATACTAAGTAATTATATACCAAGTAATTAAATAAAAAATAATATTGATTAATTATAATTTTTTTAATAATAAGTAAGATGATTATTTAATTTTTTATTGAATTAAATAAAAAATAATTGAGTAACACATTTAAAAACCATTTGATATTACTAGGGGTGAAGTAACTTCAAAAAATTTAAATGTTACTAAGTCTAACAAAGATTAAACTCGGCCCACAAGACCGGACACCTATCCCGGCCCACAAGTCCCCGATTTTCAAGCCCAGACCGCAAAGTCTAGACCGCAGAGCCCGACTTATAAAGCTTAGAGAAGATTAGGATAATACTCTATTTTCTTAAATAATTTGATTTCCTACCTTAATAAGAAAAAGATTATGAAAATACCTCAACATTCTAATGCTTTTATTTTTTTACTCTAAAACATGTTTATATTATAATTATACCTACTTTTTATTAACTTTTTACTCTAAATATATATTTTTACTTATGCCTAATTACTTATATCCCAACATTTTTTCGTTTATACCCTGACCTAGGAAAAAGTTCATTTATACCCTTTTTTTTATTTTTCATTTTCGTCTCTACCCTAAAGAGCTAATTTGACCTCTTTTCATTTGGAAAAATATTCAAAATAATCCTTTATATTTAGCTTATATACTAATTAAACATTAATATTATTAATCATTTATAATGTTTTCATCCTTTAATAAATTTAATTGTCAAAAATTTAAAGTTTAGGATAGAGATGAAAATGAAAAATCAAAAAAAGGATACAAATGAACTTTTTCCTACGTGAGGGTATAAACGAAAAAATGTTATAAGGTGGGTTTTTTTAAGTAATTAGCCCTTTTTACTTATCATATGACAACTGTCATATTTTTAATATGAAAAAACGATTTTCTGCACAAAAAATGATTTTCTGCAAAAAAAACAGCATTTGATTATCATATGATTATCATAACACTGCAGAAAAAAATAATTTTTTATAAAAAAAAAAACAGTCTCTGATTATCATATGAGTATCACTGTATTATCATGTTATTATCATAACACTGCATAAAGAAAGATTTTCTACAAAAAAATTAATTATCATGTTGTTATCACTGTATTATCATCTCGGTATCATATGATTATATTATGATAACGAGATGATAATGTATTATTGTACCTAAATGATAATGGTATGACAATGACATGATAATAAAGTTATGATAACAGTTTGATAATATGATACCTATATGGAAAAAAGTTACATAAAAATTATGATAACGAGATGATAATGTGGAGAAAATAGTATGATAATGAACTATAATAAGGTCATATTATCATATTATTATCTTCACTTTAATCTTGTTATCATAATTTTTTGTAATTGTTTTTTTCATACATGTATCATATTATCATACTACTATCTTCACGTTATCATCTCGTTATCATAATTTTTTTGTAATTATTTTTTCATACATGTATCATATTATCATACTATTATCTTTACATTATCATCTCATTGTCATAATTTTTCTGTAAATTGTTTACATATATGTATCATATTATCATACTATTATCATAACTTTATTATTTTATTATCATTTTGTTATCATACTGGTGTCATGAATTTTTTTATAATTATATTTTCATGTACGTTATCATCCAGTTATCATAACCTCATTATAATTCATTATCATCTAGTTATCATTATCGTACATTGTATTATCATAACCTTATCATAATCATATATTGTTATGATCATGACATGATAATGTAGTGATAACAACATGATAATCAGACGTTGTTTTTTAATAAAAAAATTGATTTTTTCTGCAGTGTTATGATACTTGCATGATAATGCAGTGATAATACTTATATGATAATCAGACGCAGATTTTTTTTTCAGAAAATCATTTTTGTGTATACAAATGTTTTTAATGCAGATTTTTAGATCTAAAATTGAGAAAATTCAAGAGTAATTTATTTAGATCTGAAAGTTAAACAATCGTATTAATCATCACGAGTCGAGAAAAAAACGCTAAAATTGAATATGAAAAACGGCTGAGCAGCAGCGAAATGATGGCGGAGCGACGACGGAATGATGAATTAACGATGAAGAAAATAGAACAAAAATGAAGAAGGAATAAAGAAGAAGAAGAAAAAGAAGAAGAAGAAGAAGAAGAAGAAGAAGAAGAAGAAGAAGAAAAAAATGGCGGAAAAAAAAGAACAGAAAAAGGGGAAAAAAGAATGGAGAAAAAAGAGAAAAGGAGAGAGAAAAAAAGAAAATAAGTGACAGTTGTTACGTAAGAGTGGAAACAATATGATTAGAGTAAAATAATAATAAAAGATAGATATAATTATAATATAAATAGGTGTTAGAGTAAAAAAGTAAAAATACTAAAAATGCGGTATTTTCTATATCTTTTTCTTGTTAAAATAGGAAATCAAATTACTTTTAAAAATAAAATATTTATCCTAATTTTCTCTAAGCTTAAAACCCTTGTAAGAATGGTGACCTACGATACATATGGAACATCCATAGCTCGAATATCTACTCCAAGCAAAACTCACTCTCCGACGTACATATATATTATGACACTCTGATCTAATCAGTTTGTATAGATAATTCTTTTCTTATAGTGCGCTTTTTCATCCTATCTCTATAGAAAGTCTTGGTATGCACATTTCCATTCAAGAATTATCATTATTATCAATCAAACTTTTAAATTTTTCCTATTCAAAGATGAAGCATTAGAGAGCTTATCGAATCACCACGTCGGACAAACAATTAAGCATATCAATAAATAGTAGCTCATTTCCTTATATTCACTTGATAAACCTAAACATATAAATATTAGGGTCCTACAAAAATTCAATACCTTCTCATAAAATGAATATACTAATTAGACTAATTATTAGTGATTTTCAGGGGTGTCAGAATAGATTGGCGGATCGTATCATATCGTCCTACTCCGATGATACTATTAAAATCAACACGAGCACGACCCCGTTTAACTAATCATGTCAAAATTTTCAGCAATAATGCGACAAGAATTGAAAACAAATAACAATATTACATGATTAACACGTTAAAACAAATAAATAACACAATTAACACGACGAACACGACCTATTTAACCTATAAAAATATTTAAAACATATAAAATAAAATTTAAATAAATTTATCAATCCATATTAAAATTATAAAACCTTAATATTGTTATTTTATTTATATATTAATATAATATATTACATTTATTTAATAGTTTTGTTTCTATATTTTACAAAACTATTAACTTTTTAATTCTATATTATACTCCCTCCGTCCCAATAGAGTTGTCCACTTTGAGAAATATTTTTGTCCCAAAACTCTTGTCCACTTTGAAAAGGTAACTAACTTTTTCACTCAATTTTTCTATATTACCCCTATTTGAAATTCACTAATGAGTAAATTGAAAGTAAATTGCAAGTGGACCCTATATTAAATAGGGGTATGACAAGAAAAGTAAGAATTTTTTTACAAAATCCATAAGTAATAATTGCTTTTCTTAAACTGTGTGATAAAGGCAAAGTGGACAACTCTATTGGGACGGAGGGAGTACTAAATAGTACTCCCTCCGTCCAAACAGAGTTGTCAACTTTACTTTTATCACATAGTTTAAGAAAAACAATTATTGTTTATTAGTTTTGTAAAATTTTCCTTTAATTTTTTTTATTATACCACTATTAAATATAGTGTCCATTTTCAATTTATTTTCAATTTACTCATTAGTGGATTTTAAATAGGAATAATATAGGAATATTGAGTGTAAAAGTTAGTTACTTTTTGAAAGTGGACAACAGTTTTGGGACAAAAAAAAATTCTCAAAGTGGACAACTCTATTAAAACGGAGGAAGTATAATTTAAAACAGGTTATACGGGTTTTCTAGTCAATCCATGAAACCGTTTATTTATTTCATGTTATAAATAAGTTGATATTGTATGTGCCCTCTATGTTACCCATTCGATACAGATTTACAAATATTACGTTTCTGGTGAATCGGATCAGTATATCATAATCCATTTTAATAGCCTTAGTGGCTTTGGCTTAAATCTGTATTATCCATCCGAAAACTTAAAGTAGATTGAATATCGGTTGGCAAAATAGGAATGGCAGAAGGAATGTGGATGATTCAAAGATATAAGTTCTGATCTTGACAAATATATTATAATATATAGTAATGACCGACATTTGAAAAGATGTTGCACCAAATAAGAATGACCCACATCAACTTCATCTATAAATGAACACATTTGTGCACTCCTCTGGATAAGGACTGCGCCCGTCTGTGGGTCAGGTTTTAGATGTTTTAGGGTGAGGATAAGAAATTGACAGGACAACTATAACTCTAAATAAAGTGGACACATTGCACACATGAACTGTGAAAAACTGGTCCATACACTATTTCTAGTGCGTGGCCCTAATTAATATCAGCCATTGTTGAAAACAAACGGCTGGAGCTTTCAGGAATATTCATCTTTTAGAACATGCAAGTATGCAACGATCCCTTTATACCTTCGAATCATGAATGGATCAACCAAAACAATGAATTGTTAACTAATTAATTAATTATATAGCACAATATACACATATAATAGGTTGTATAAGTTTTAGTTTCTTTTTGTCAAATGCTATAACTTGCATTGATAGTGATAAAAAGTACATAAACGATTTCTTAACACATTGAGTAAACTATTCTAGAAAGGATAACGAGAGCTATAAAAATACAGTTATCGAATAGAGCTAAACTAGCAAACAAAAATCACCCAAATACATAAGTTAAAATAACTAGATCTAAAAATTAAATCTACTTAAAAGACAATAATAAATTACAAATCTAAATAATTACGACAAGAAAAGCCATGAATCTAAAATATAAGAAACAATAATTAAGTTGAAAAAACTCAAATTTGTAAGTTAACCTTAGTAGACGATTTCTTGAAGAAAATTTCATATATGGAGAATAAAATACTCCATAAAAAGGATAACCTCATAAAGAGTAGATAAACCCAGAATAAAAGAAACAATAATATATTTAATTATATGATAAAATCATTTGTTTTATGTGATTTATAAAGAAAATTGAGTTTGGGGCGTGACTTTTAACAAAAAATTAGCCAAAAACCACCTCCCGAGGAGGCTATTAGAGTTTGTGAAAAAGAAATTATGTGTATAGAGGTCTATTGTAGGTTTTTTACTAAACACATTAGACAACTCGACACCTATTATCTATTAGTGTTGTGTTTGAATTTTACTTTGACACATTTACTTAAACGTGTCACATTCAGATTGAAGAATTATATTCAAATTTATATAATATTTATGACACGGTGATACGAATTGCCCATCCTACATAATGGCTTATATATGCTGAAACAAGAAATGATAAAATAATATTTTTAAAATTTCACAAACATTTTTAAAAATAAAAATGAAATGCTTAAAAACGAGAGTCGGTAAATTTCAGTTATATTCGGCTCCAGACGATATACAATCAGGAATGGAGTTGAAAAGCTATAAACATATGCAAGTCTAAGAAAAGATTAATTCACAGGAATTCATAAAGCTCAAAAGTGTTCCTCACAAATTTATCCAAAAAAAAAAGTGTTCCTCACAATAAAGCTTGTCAACTGTACACAAGGGATGTTCAAGAAATCCATCACCAGATGCAGATTACAGTACAAGAAAATGGTGAGTTGCATAATGGTGTTCCTAAAACCAATATATTTATATTACAAAAAAAAGGTTCATTATTCTTTACACTGTAGTATATACATAAATAATGCAAAAAAAGTGGGCAGAAGGAAATGTATCTTTAGCTGGAGAAACAACAATAACCAGCCATGAACTGCCATCCGACCCGCTACTACGCGTCTTACATATAACATAAGGTAAATTTAGGTTTTACTACGGCCCTATGTTTTCTATTTACCTGCAATACAACAAGTAACGAAAAGTTCAGCACGCATAATACCAGTGAACAATTATACATAGAAGCGCAACGGATGGAAGAGCGACAATGTGACAGACAAATTATTACATATTGGCAGCCAACAGATCAGTTGAAGTTCAACCTGCTGGAACTGCAGCATATGTATTTTTTTTTTTTGCATAAAGTCTTCACACACCAGCAGTTATGTGTCTATTACAAATTTAAACATTATCTGCCAAACTTGATGTAGTAATTATGAACGAGCTAAAAGGTCAATATATGTAAAACAATCAGTTCAAAAGATCAAATGCAATTAGGTCCTGTAAAATAAATGATCTCTATCACTAAAATCGAGCAAACCAAAGCAGTATCAGGCTTCTTCATTGTTCACAAAAGCAATTAGGTAACAGCTTCACTATATATAAAATGATGGAGGAAATTGTAGCTTATGGATACGAAGTGTCGGATTATTAAAGAAAAAGTAATAATATATCTTTTTCCAGGACATGTATTTTAAACATAAATACCTAGCTGAGTATGTGCCATGGCGGGCGAGATCTTAATAATAAAGAGATCCTGCAGAGCAACAACATCAGGATAACCGGAAATCAGCACGAGCAATTTTTAACCTTGCTGATCAATATTAAATATACTGAATTTTGATCAGAGATCACAGAATCATACCCTGCCACCAGTTTCCTCTTGAAGCACTTCCAGAATCATCTTCTGTCCCATCTTTCTTCAACTGCTGAGAAATTAGAACATGACAGAATTTCCTTAGTTTGACTATGAGACAGATGAATGATAATTCTTATGGCAACTTCTTTTTCGTCAAATTATGCATAAAACTGCTTCAATAATTCTTGCAAATCGTACAATCCCGTGTCTAGACTGATATTATACTAATATGATAAATGAACTCTTCATAGTTATGTTGTAAACTGGATACCCGAGTTAGACTACGTATATTTTATATTGAAACACATCGTTCAATCGTTATAAATGGTTTGCTTATCCAAGTTTATGCTTACCACCGGGTGACTAGAACTCTGGCTACTTCTGGGGTGATAAATGTCTTGACCACCATAATAGATCGATGAGCTGAGATGGCATGGTTGCATTTTTTGATCCTGATAAAAGGAATTTGTATCTCTACCTTGAACATTCTGACCTTCACCCTCGTTGGTTCTTATACTTTCAGCTGAGAACAAATGACAAATGATTAGATACACTATTTGAAAACACTATATTCATAATCTAAGAAAACAATAGTTTTAAAGTGGAAACGGAAAACACATCATAATCATTGCGAGTTAAACTTTCTACAGTTCAGAATGCGATTCCAAAGGCTTCGACATGTTACGAAACCACATCAAATTTGATAATTGATGAGAAAACTACCTTCCCAATAACATGGTAAAAGAGAGAGATACCATTTCAGGCTAACTCAATTTTAAACTCGATAAAGATCGATAAACTTCTATTAAAAACAGTGTACAGAATATAAATCCTGTTTTTTTTCCCTAATACTGGCGAGAAATTATTTAATTATGAAAGTCACAAGGTAGAATAAGCTTATCCCATAAGATAAAAGATTCAAACAATAACAATGTTCTTTAGTATGTAAACTAAAATTCATACGAATGAGTGCTGAAATGTTCAATATTTTAATTAAAAAAAGCAAAGTGGTGGAGCCAAACAAACAGGATAATTCATACTTCAATTGTCATCATGAAACCTACAAGTTTAAAATTAATTGTCAATCAACAACAAATCAATTAAAACAAAATCAAAAAAAAAAAGGTCAGATTAAAAATTCAAACCTTGAGGTCCAAGTTTGGTGTTCCAAAGCTCATTAGCAGAATCATGCTTCTTCCCAATACCGTCGGATCGCAGTGAACCTCTCCCCAACACCTGAATCAAAATCAAAACTCATCAAAATAATTAACATACTCAATAAAATCATCTTAAGAATTCCAGAACTTAAACAGAATTTAAAAAAAATGATATTTAAAACAAAACAAGAAAGGAAAATTTCTCCATTTTTTATAGTCTAGGAGAAAGAGCGTTTTCGGAAAAAATTGAATCTGCGAGAAATTGAATCCACGACTTTAGCATAATACTACCACCATTTGAGCTATAGCTCGTTAGTTGATAAATTTCTCCATTATTATACGAAGCATGTCAGGTCTCATCGTCAGACAGACCTGTCTCGTTGTTTGTTCCCTTAATTGAGCGTTTTTTTACTATCAACTAACAAATCAATGCCTTAAACCCCAGAAAAGGACATGATTTTATCATCAAAAAATTACCTTAGAAGGCGGTGCAAAAATAGACCCGAAAATCCCAGAAGAATACGAAGAAGACGAAGAACAATCTCGAGAACCAAACAGTTCCGAAGTAAACGAAGAAGACGAACCCAATTGCTGCTGTTGCTGCTTCTTTCCTTCCATTTCTAACAGTTTTTTTTAAAAAACTTCTCTAGTTCTTTATCTATATATTATCACCCACTCTATATATACATGTACTCAACATATAAAAACACCACCGTCAAAGATTATACGAGACGGTGATAATTTTTTTGTTCAAGAAACAGAGAAGGAAAAAGGAAGAAGAAGAAGCAAAAGAATACACGTGAAGATCCGGGCGTTAGTTAGTTTGTTTTCTTTTTTCCTTTTCTTGTGAGAGAAAAAGAAACCGTCGGTCACTAATTTATAAGACAATTAAAGAAAGAATTAAGGATCATTTCACCCCCTCAACTTGTTATGAAATACTAAAAAAGTCTAAATTCGTGAAAGTGTATTATTTTTACCTTAAATTTGACCAAATCGTATCAAATCTCTTCTGCTCGTGATCCCCCCGAAAGTGAGACACATTCTTTACTAATTAATGATAAGTAATTTAAAATGATCTTTCATTCTTATCTTTCATAAATTGACATTTAATTATTTCTAAATATCAATCATTTTTTTTATAATTTTAAAAGTTTAATTATCGTTAAAAATTCATTGCCTTTCACATTGTGATTATCCTTCCAAACTATCCAATCCTAATATTTTTTTCAAAGTTCACCTTACTTAACCTAATTAACATAATTCGTAGTCGCCACCTCCACCACCATCGGCCACCTAACTCACGAGCATTTGCCATTAGTAAAAATGTCGTCTTTTGTTGAGCAACTAAAACTAAACAATAAGGTTTAGTTGTTGCGATGAACAGTTCGTCTGCAGCCAAAAAAACGGCTCAATGCATTGCTACTACTGCTCCATCCTATCATTGTTGTTCTCGTTAATTTTTTTATGGTAAAGGTGGTGGCTGAAGGTGGAGGCAACAGATAAATGTTAATCAGGTTAAGTTAGTTTTAGTTAAATTGGATTTTATTTAAGTTAATAAGACTAATTGAAATTTTTATTAGGGTTATAATTAAATTTTTATTAGGATGATTTAGAGCAAAGTATGATTAATTAGGAGTAATTAGATTGAATTAAATATTTCACTTTTTTTTGTTAGAGACGTGAACCGATTACCAAGTTTAGAGTAAAGAAAATCCGTCTTTGTAAATTTGAATTTTTTTAATATTTTATGACAAGTTGAGGGGTGAATTGATCATTTGTTCATTAAAGAAATTTAAAAAGTATCAATGCAAATAAAAAAAATTATTTTGTTTTGTCACCGAAGATCTGTCTTTCTTTTTCTGTTTCAATTTATTTTTCTGTTTTTACACTCTCTTTTGAAGTACTCCGTCTCCTGTCGACAGAATGGCAGATTAATGACACGTGGTACAATCAAAACTCCATCTGGGGTCCTGCTTTTGATTTCCAACCTTTTACTGCCACGAATGCCTTAGTGGATAATACCAACCATTTCTAACCATTCCTAATCTTTCACCCCCTCCAATCATTTTCCTTTTTATTTTAAAAAAAAAAACATTTTGTTATTTTCATCCGAAATAATGCCATCAAATTCTTTTAACAATTTCATTTTGAATTATATTTTTACATTAAGAAATTTAATTCTATATTGAATAAACGATGGTTTAAAAATTATTTTTATAAATATTTTATGAAACTAGGTATCGTATGTAATTAGTAATTTATGAGACAAATTTTTATAATTAATTTTTAAAAATAAAATAATATAATTGTGCAAATAGATGCTGTGGAGGTTGTGTTGGAGTATCGTAATCCAAATATGATGGAGTCTGACTTGCTAGTAGAAAAATGTTCGTATTTAGCTAACCAGTTTCATAATATTATATTTTTTTTTCATGAGGCGATCTGCGAATTAAGCAATGTATGTAATGGCATAAATGTCTGTTCTATTTCAGGTCATCGGGAGTGCTTTTATCACTTTCTCGAATTTCTCACGAATGTAACTGTTAATGATTGATTTATTAAGATCTTTCTCTCTCTAAAAAAGAAATAAATATATTTGAATTCTCAATATACATAAGTAATTTTATTTGATTAGATTGTATTCTATCTCTAATAACAAATTTAATATTTAGATTATATAATTAATTACTATAAAATCTCAAGTTAGTGATCAATTGGTATTAAATTTAAAAGGTCTATTACATAATTTTACTTATCCTTCCATCATTTATACTTTTATATATATAGTATAATTATAGTTGAAATTTAATAATACATAAGTGGATGTGCACGCTCCTCTATTTTTTATTAATAAATAAAGGATTAATTCTATAAATAAATATGACTTTTATACGAAATTCATTTTAAGTACGACTTTTAAAATTTGTCATATAAAATCATAACCTTTTTTTTTTCAAATCAATCATTTTAGTGTATTTTTGTTGACTAAGTTCCTCATTAAATCATTAATTAAAGACCTAAATTATAAAATCGACACCAAGTAATTATCTTTCAGTTAGATTATGTAGAATTAGTGATTTTTAGTCGAAACAAATACACCAAATTTTACTTTGGTGATAGATTTGAAACAAGATGAAAGGTCGTGCCTTTAAGGGCCTGTTTGGTTCAGCTGTTTCTTATAGCTGGTAGCTGGTAGCTGTTAGCTGTTGGTTGATAGTTGATAGCTGATAGACCATACGTGTTTAGTGAGATTTGATTAACTGTTACTGTTTATATGTAAAATGACCGTAAAGGGCATAATTTTTGTTTTTATTTATTAAACTATAAATATATTATTTTATATAATATTTAATAAAATATTAATAATTATTTGTATATAAAAAGCCAATATTTAGTTTAAATTTATTTAGATTTTTTTTGATAAATTTATGATTTATTTAAAAAAGTATTAAATTATAATTATTTTAATATAAATAAAATAATTTTATATAATTTATAAATGATTAGAGTATTTAAAAATAATTCAAATAATTTTATATATTAAAAAATGGTATATTATAATGGGGGTAATTTTGTCAAAATAATTAAAAATGTTGAAACAGACAGCTATCAGCTGTTGGCAAAAAGCTCCAAAATGGAGTTTTTCAAACAGCAGCTGTTGGAGGTTTAAAAAGCTCCAAAAAGCTCTTAAGAAAATCTCACCAAACACTTTTATGGAGTTTTTTGAAAAGTAAAAGTTAAAAGCTCCATCGAAAAGCTGAACCAAACACCCACTAAATACCAACTTTTAAATGTCGTGATTAGAATGAAACTCCGTGTAAAGGTCGTGATTGTTTATGAAATTAACCATAAATAAATAATCATTAATTTTAATTTAGTCAATCACTAAATAGATTAAATAAATGATCATAAATTTAAATTTTATTAATTAGTAAATAATTGAAATGTTAAATAATAGCTAAATAAATAACATGTCTTCTTATGGAGTTCAAATAAATAAATCTGTGATTAGTGGTGTTTGTCGAGATGCTTCTGGTGCCATTCTAAGATAAGGCGTTTCGATTCTTCGTGGTATAACCGAAGTGGAAGTAGCTGAAGCCAAGGCAATCCAGCTTGGTATTCAGACTGCGTCCGAGATGTCCTGCGAAGCCTTAATTGTTGAATCTGATGCATCCAACATCATTCATAGACTCAGTAACCCTGTTGGTACCATTGATCCCATACAATATTATCGACGATTGTATGATGGAAATAACCTCTCGCACGATTCACTTTCAGCATGTTCGAAGACAATTAATGCAACCAAATCGCCCATGCATTAGTTAAATGGGACATTTGTATTAATAAATATTGTATTGTTGACGGTGAAGTTTTATTCCCGGTCTATTCTATTTAATTATTAAAGTTTAATATTTTCTCTCAAAAATAAATAAATTATGAATTTAGAAGTCTGACTCAAACAAGCAATGCTATCTTATTATCTAAAAGCCAAACTTAATAAACAATACTAGGTAATAAAGCAAAATAAAATCAATATAATGATCAATCTGCGAATGAATATGTAATACTCAATTTTTTTTCAAAAATGTAATACTCATTAAATTGTGATTAGATTGTTTAAATTGTTAGGGGAAGACTAATTTTAATTACTTTTACTCGTTAATTGATTAATAGACAATAAAAAAACTATAAAACTTTAATTAAATATCTAATTAGTAATAATTTATAAAGACTACTTTATAAATGGCCTATTGATCAACTATGACACTCCAACGTAGGGCCCTCTATTATAAAACCTCTAAAATTTTAAAATCGGCCACTAAATCCACTTAAGTTTATCTAATGGTCAACTAAACTCATTTTGCTCCAAAACCGTCCAAAAATCACCGCAAATATTTTTTTTTTCTTCAAAAATGACCTAAATACCTCAAAAATCAATAAAAAAACAAAACAACTCAGTATAACTGTTGTAACATTGATACCGATTGTTGAATCTTTGGTACCAATTGTCGTGACCGGTTCGTGACCGGATTGGTATGCGCAGCGGAATCGAAACCATTCAGTAGATATGTAATTATGGATTTGATCAACAAATAATAATATAGCAAAATAATAAATAACACAAGAGATTTACGTGGTTCTGCTTTAAAGCGTATATCCACGGGCGAAAGATGCGAGTCATCCACTAATCATCAAAAGGAGTACAAAATTGGTGGAGAATATCATCAAATTGGGAACATCTCTAATAAATATGCCCTTAGAAGAAAAACCCAAATAGTGTTTCACTCTCTACAAGAAGTAACCTGAAAGGGTAAAAATTAACTTATATTCCTCACATCACACACACCCCCTTTTCTCCTTATTCACATCAATGTCTACATTGTGTGTTCGGTTTTGGTGTACTCTAAAAAGTGAATAAGGTAGTGTATTTATAGTGAATAAATAATCTACATGGCATTAGGAATATTAAGGCTAAACCTATTTAGAGTCCCTTGTACTATATTATTTTTGTTCAAAAAGCTCTTGTACTATTTTTTTGTTCTTCAAGTCCCTGTACTTGGCAAAATTCTGATTTTCAGGTCCTTTTGAGGGACTGGAGGAACAAAAAAATTGTAAGTAGAAGGACTACAGAAAAATAAAAAAGGACCTGAAAATCAAAAATTATTTAAGTAGAGGGACTTGAAGAATAAAAAAATAGTACAAGGGCTTTTTAAACAAAAATGATATAGTACAGGGACCTATAGATGGGTTTAGCCGAATATTAATCCTAATTGGATTTATACTTCCTAATTAGCCAATGGTAATAAAGTTATCCTTCTCTCAAACACTTCATTAATAGAGTTCTAATACAAATAGGAATTAGAATTCTAGGCATATTCCAACAATCTCCACCTTGACTTGAATTCTCCAATAAACTGTGATTACTGTTGTGCTCCACCTTCTCCATGAACTTATTCCAAAAAAGGTTCTTTGAGGAGGACCATACAAGTTTCAAGAACGTCTTGAACTTGTTGAAACCAAAATGACTTGAAGATTTACTATCTTCGGGTGTATCAATCAAAATTTCCCGAAGCTTCGAATTTTGTCGGTCTTAAAACTGATACCAGAAACAAACGTCATTAGTAGCCTGCAATGATTAAATCAAAAAACAAATGTTGAGGTCGTAGCATATCCCTTAATCTTCATAAGTCGACCAACCCAATAAGCATACATCACAAGTGCAGCATCCAATCTCACTTCATCGCCAAATAACCCATAAAACTCGTAGTTCCATATATTGAGATACCAGATATATGCATATAGAAATCATGTTGAACATACATTATTGTTCTAACTGCCTCATTATGCATCTTGCCCTTAACTGAACCAAAAATCCCAAAATTCTGCATGTATTAACCGTTACCCATAACTACACTCCACTATCAACTCAGTGGTAGACGGAAAACCAATCGAAATTGGCACAAATGTGATATGAACAACCTGAATCTGCATAAATTTCGGATAAAAAAAACAATTATGCTGTAATTTTAAGCGTAGACCGGTTCTCTAACTTGATTCGCCTGTAACTGCTAGCATTCAGTCCTCATCTAATTATCTCCAAACAAATTGACTTATAAGTGATCCAATAATAACGCTATTCCAATTACAAACGTTGTAATCCATCTTGTGTCTAAGATTGCTACTTATTCAAAACAAAATCTCTTTTACAATATCATGATTTTATCAAAATCTGATTATGCCCAAACGAACTCTTCATTCAACAAACTCTTAAAAGCAATTTTTATATTACTAATAGAATTTTATGAGAGTATAAAGAGATTACCCCAATCATTAATCTTACAAAGACTCTATAAAATCCTCAAATAGTTGTGTGTTTAGAAAAGCCATACTTTTTTTATTTGTAGTTTAAAGTAGCATATTAATTTACATCACAAAAAATCTCCTAAAGAATTTTAATACCCAAGTCTGTCTTCAATCTGAATCAACGACTTTCGGCACTTCCAACATTGGTGGCTTCTCTATCTCCAAAAAATCTTCTTTGTGTCAAGTAATTGCGCCTTGCGAAATCCTCCAAATAATACTTTACCATAATAATCATAATCCATAATTAAATCTGAAAATCAAATTGGCTCCGATACCAATTGTTGTAACATTGATACCGATTGTTGAATCTTTGTTATCAATTGTCGTGACCGGTTCGTGACCGGATTGGTATGCGCAGCGGAATCGAAACCATTCAGTAGATATTTAATTATGGATTTGATCAACAAACAATTATATAGCAAAATAATAAATAACACAAGAGATTTACGTGGTTTTTCTTTAAAGCGTATATCCACGGGCGAAAGATTCGAATAGAGAACATCTCTAATAAATATGCCCTTAGAAGAAAAACCCACAAAGTGTTTCACTCTCTATAAGAAGTAAGCCGAAAGGGTAAGAATTAACTTATATTCCTCACATCACACACACCCTCTTTTCCCCTTATTCACATCAATGTCTACATTGTGTGTTCGGTTTTGGTGTAGTCTAAAAAGTGAAAAAGGTACTGTATTTATAGTGAATAAATAGTCTATATGGCATTAGGAATATTAATCCTAATTGGATTTATACTTCCTAATTAGCCAATGATAACAAAGTTATCCTTCTCCCAAACACTTCATTAATAGAGTCGTAATACAAATAGGAATTAAAATTTTAGGCATATTTTAAATATAACCAAACATAAAGTCACTCATCCAACCAAATCAAATATCACTCATCCATCTAACCAAATCAAATTTAAATCACCAATACACCAATTATATCAAACCACTCAACCGGATCTGCGATCCACCGCCAACCATCCATCATTGGCGAAAGATTTCCGACCAAAAATTAAATAAATAATTAAAATCAATTTTAAAAAATTAATTTTTTTTTTTGCATTTGAAAAGACGAACAGGGGCGAGGTTCATTTTCAAGCGAACTTCGCCTGAAAACTAAACAGACCTAGATCGGGTATATTCATCAGATGATGAACAGGCCCAGATCAGGTCTGTTCATCGGTTTTCACTAGAGGTTAGCCTGAAAACATACCTCGCCTAAAATAAAAAAATTGACAAATAAAAAATTATTTAAGATACAAAAAAATTATTTTAATTATTTATTTAATTTTATTGGCGAATTTCTTTTTCAGCGGTCAGTAGCAATGGCCAAAAAAAGGTGATGGCAGCCCGTGGCGGTTTCCGGTGGAGTAATTTGACACAGTTAGGTGGATTAGTGATCTAGGTTTGATTTGAGTGGAAGAATGAATTATGTTTCATTTGATAAAATGAGTGACTTTAAGTTTGGTTGGTTTGATTTTTTTTCTTATTGATTTTACGAGAATTTTGGTCAATTTACGGCAAAAGGAGTTTAGTTGACCATTAGATAAAGTTTAGAGAGTTTAGTTGCCAATTTTAAAGTTCAGGAGGTTTTGTGATAGGGAGCTCTAAATTTGAGTACCATAGTTAATTAATAGCCTTGAAAATGTACATTTTTTTAACAGAGATAGAGATTACACTACTACTACAAACAAAATTACAAACAAAACTATACATATACATACTACTCTTTACAAATATGTGCAAACCCGCCATTAACGCCATCCACACCGTTTACGTTGAATGCATCGCCGAGCTCGCCAATATGACGGAATGATGCTGTAGCCGCCGCTTCTGACGCTTCTTCAAATACCTTCAATATTTTTCCAATATGTGCTCCCTCTTGTTCACATGAGGGATAGAACCTCAGACCTTTAGGTCTTATGCCTCACTCCTTAGCCAATTGAGCTAGAGGTTATCGGCCCTTGTAAATGTCCATGTCCATTATAATAACCGTAGTTTTATATATAGAATAGCTAGGGGTGTAATTGAGTTAAACTACTCGCAAATATACTCAACATCGACTTGAAAATATTCGAGATTAGCTCTAAAAAATCAAGTTGAGCTCAAGCTCGAACTACTCTAATTTCATCTCAAGCGTAACTCAAGTATCAATAATTAAAATAAGGGTTAATTCCTAAAAGAATCACGAGCTTTACACGAAGTTTCATTTTAATCATGACCTTTAAAAGTTGCCATTTAAAGGCACGAACTTTCATATTGTTTCAAATTCATCATTTCAATGTATTTTTATTGACTAAATTCTTTACTAAACCATTAATGAAAGACCCAAGTTATTAATAAACATCAAATCTTATTATCTTTCAGTTAGAGTATCTAGGATTAGGAATTTTTAGTCAGATAAAATACACTGAATTTTATTTTGGTGATAGATTTGAAATAAAATGAAAGTTCATGCCTTTAAATGATAACTTTTAAAGGTCATGATTAAAATGAAACTTCGTGTAAAGTTCGTGATTTTTTTAGGAATTAATCCTTAAAATAATAATTTGTTTCTTTACTATATTAATTTTATGCCTCTATATTTAAAAATAAATCATATTCATTGACTAATTACATATTTATAACAATAAAAAATTTAAATATATCAAATATGATAATTTTTAACAATCATTTTTATTTTTGTTGAAACCGGGTTTGAATAGTTTAGATATTGTTTGAACTTGAGTATCTCGGATATTGTTCAAGTCCGACCTTCAGATATTAAGCCAATCCTAGCTCAAGTTCAAACCTATATAAGACACTCGAATTTGACCTAATACGGATTCGATTCGGTCTATTTACACTTTTAAATATAGTTAGAAATTTTAAAAAGAATTGAAAGTAATATTTAGAATCTAGTTTTAGAATAAAAGATTTGATATTTTGATACTTTCCGTGTGAAATACCTACCCACCAAAAAAACAGTTGCAAAGGAAATTGTGGAGTAAGATAGTTAGCCACTTTGGGTCGCCGCAAGACGTAGAAGTGTCCAATGTTGATGCCACATGGGGTGTCGCCCTTTCATTTTCTTTGGTCCCTTTCATTTCTCTCCTCTTTTTATCCAACTTGACATGTCAAATTGAGGCTCTTATTTCATGAATTTCAATTCTACTTTCCAATGAAATGTCATTTTTCATTGATGGCATTTTTGGTAGACCAACTATGGATTGCAATGACTCGATCAGAAAATGTAAACTTGATTATGTTCATTATAATGGAATAACTAAAACAAACTATCTTATTAGAAAAATAAATCAATATAAATTGAAATTAATACATATAGTTGATTAAGAAAGATATCATATCAGTTTTCTATATCATTTTTTATATATTTTAAAAGAAGAGTTAATATCATAAAAATTCATTAATTTTATACGTTTTTTTAATTTGATCACGTCTTTATAACTTATCATAAAAATACATATCAAATCACGGTTCTGACGTGGCACTCTATGATAAGTTTTAAAAAATGGAAATTAATGTATCTGTATGATAAGTTAATGTATCTCTATGATAAGTTTTAAAAGACGTTTAAACTGAGAAAACGTGTAAACTTTGTGAATTTTTATGACATTGTCTCTTTTAAAAATTATATAGAATATTTAATGGATATTTGATTTAACTCTTTGATAATCAAACACGAGCATTTTCAATTTAAATAACTATTAAAATGTTGATAAGATGATATAATCAACAACTGTTAATTTTTTTATTGATGGGTTTTAAAAAGCTCAATCACAAAGCCGTGATTAGCAAAAGTCTTTTTAAAAGGCAAAAATTCAATCAAATTTACAAAAAAAAAAAAGTAAATTGTGATAAACATCATTTCTGGAATAAACAAAATCATAATTGTTGTCTTTCAAAAAGTCCACCGCCTTACAAATCGAAGTGTAGACCACCATATCAACCTCTATAAATTCATTCTTGAACACCCTTTTATTTCTAACTTTTCACAAATCCCAAACGCAAAAAAAAATAAAAATCAATCGTCCTCCATAGAATTCTAAATCTTCCATGAGAAAGGGAACCCAAAACTGAAATAACTGGAATAATGAAGGAGATAAGACTGAGATGATGTTGCACATACAAAAAAGCTTACTCCGGACAAGTCAAGCAAAAAGACATTTGATAATAATATGAATATTGTCCTCCTCTTGACTGCAAAAAGTACATCTATCATTCTCGTGAATGATTATACCTCTGCTAATAAGGATTGAGTTAGAACAGATTATATTTCTTGCCAACAACTACAAGAAGAATTGTATTCGAGGCGGGAGTTTAAATTTCCAGAAGAAAGACGCTCCTGCTGATCGTGATACTCCTTTTGTTTCAAATTGGTAGACCATCTTATTATATTTGACGTTCTAAATTATATGGTATTTTCTATATTTAATAAATAATTTAAAAATTAAAAATTTAATTTACTCTTAATAATTATATATATAGTTATTAATTATTCATAAACTATTTGTATATTTACAAATTTGTAAAAGAGTAAAATTGAAAAGATAAATAAAAAAATTAAGTTTAATCAATTTAATTATTTTTAGGTTACATAGTGCAAAAGTATGAAATGTTTGGATTTAATATGTGTGTACATGTATCTGATTTGGTATTTTGATCTGCTATGTACGAACAAAACTACCGGAAAATAAATTTGGGCTATAAAATGCAAAAATTGAAAAGGTTAGTATTTATTTTATAATATTTTGATAGTTAGGATTAAATCGCTACAAATGCTAAACGTTGAGATTTAGTATGCCAATATCCGTATGATAAATTAGATGGTAAATTTTTCATACTACTAATTTTTATTAAATCATAATTTTTTTATATTACTATAATATTTAATGCTATAAAATCCGAATAAAAAAATATAAAACCTAGATAAAATTAGTAGTATAAAAATAATAGTATAAAGAATTATTTTTATAATAATTTAATACAAATAGTAGTTTAAAAACTTTGTCATTTACGTTTTTTATATTTCTAATTAATACTAAATCGGAATTTTGTGATGTCCATAAGTCCGTGGATTGATGCCATGTCATATCTATTAATGAAGAGATCCTAGTAGAAAATTATTGAAAAATGTTAAGGTCATAAATTGAAATTCTAAAAATATTAAGTTACGAAATTATCGGAGTAAATATTAGAATCATTTTTGCAAAATAAAAAAATTAAGGCATGCCACGTTGGAGTCTTGAGGCAAAAAAAAAGTCATGTCAGATTACGTAACGGGAATGAATGTACTTCTTAAGTCGTGTGTTTTTTTTATTAACGAAAAAAATATGAGTTATACTTATAAGAGAGATCCGAAAAATATAAAGGAGTCAAGTAAATTTAGAATAAATATTAGGTCATCTTTGTAACTTCCCCCAGAATTGAATCAACATTTAAATTTTAGCACGTTAAGGCATTCTTACAAGCCACCCATTTCCCAATACATTTTTGTTTTTTCAGTTTGTAAATTGAGTAAATTCTCGTTCACTTGGTCCTCTCCTACTCTTTCCAAAAGTTTCTATTTTGAGTTAAAATCCAGAGGGAAATCTGAAGAAGAAAAAAAAGATAAGAATGAATGTACAATCCATATATCTATGAGAATTAAAGGTCTACACAATTCTACAATGTTAATAGGTAAACAAATATGATACGTGGACAAATTCAAAATCCATCAATATATTGAATCTTTTCATTAAACTGTTTATCATATTAGCCCATTAAAATCGCAACTAAGATTGGTCTTTAATATTTGAAAAACTCGAGTGTTTCTACGAAAATTTTAGAGATATTTATTTAAAAATTAATTTGATTTTTGCAAATAAAGAAAAGGTAAAAGATATTAAAAAAAACCCTCCAAATTTATCCAAAAGTACAAAACAGCCCCTTAACTTATTTTTAGCACAAATAAACCCTCACAGTTCTAAAATCAAACAAAAAACTCCCTCCGTCCATGATTTCGATAAACAAACGTTAAATTGATGACGTGGCACTAGAAAAAAAAGTTCAAAAACACCCTTAATTTTAAAATACTTACCAAATTCATTTTTCAGTTTTTTTTGTTATTTCACCCTCATAAACAATTCAAAAATACCCTTAACTTAAAATACATTCAACCAAACCCTCTTCTCCACTAATTAAAAAAATCATATTTTTCCGACCCTTTTTCCAGCACCCGCCGCTTTCCGTCATCGTCTTCCATAAAAAACCAGCAGCTGCTGGCCTTCCCATGAGAAAGACAGATCTGTCTTCCCCAAAAGAAAGACCAGCAACCGCTGGTCTTCCCCCAAGGGTTTTGGGGAAGACATATCGTCTTCCTCCATGGTTGGTTTTTAGGGAAGACGATCTGTCATCAAAAGAAGAGCAGCTGCTGCTGGTCTTCCATGGAAGACGAGCGGCTCATTTCCGGAAGAGGGCGGCGGCGGAGTGCGGCGGCGGTGCCGGAAATGATTAATTTAATTTTTTGTCAAAAAGATATATAAGTATTAATTTGGTAAGTGTTTTAAAAATTAAAGGTACTTTTGAATCTTTTATAAGGGTGAAATAATAAGAAAAAAATTGAAATATAAATTTGGTAAGTTTTTTAAAAATTAAGGGTGTTTTTGAATTTTTGTTCTAGTGCCACGTCACCATTTTAACGTCTGTTAGTTAAAGTCATGGACGTATGGGTTTTTTGTTCGATTTTAGAACTACGAGAGTTTTTTTACCAAAAATAAGTTAAAGGATTGTCTTGTACTTTTAAATAAATTTGGAGGTTTTTTTGTACCTTTTGCCAAAAGAAAACGATAATCTCTAATACTCCATTTTACCAAAAAAGAAACTGATGATATTAAATAATTTATTCACTCATCAATATGAATTACAATCACTCTAATCCAATGATAAAAACAGAATAACCATTAAATATAATACTAAAGACTATACTGAATTTAAATGTATGAGTTTGGTTTGGTTTGATCAAAAATTAATTTTTTTTATTAAGGTCGAATGTCCAATTTATATTTCATATTAGGCTTTGTTTTTAACCTAAATTTTAATGATTTTTTTTTTGTTTAAAAGTGGTAACAAATGTTATCAAAAAATTACAAAATGGCTCCTAGGTTAACAAATGGTTTCTCGCCGTTATCTTCGCGGACATGAACTCCATATAGAATATATGTGGAATGTTTTCAATTCTAACATAAATGATTTTTTTTTAATTTGAAACTTAATATTAATAAAAAGTAATTATATATTGGACTCTTTATCGATGCCACGTATACGCACACACCGAAAGGAGAGTTTATTTAATTATTTTTTCATATAGGTACCACTTTCAAATAAAAAAGATCATTAAATTCCAACTTAAAAACTGAGCCAAACATGAGGGTTCAAATTGTACATTTTAGCATTTTATTAGTCGGTTAGTCATACTACTAGAAGCTTAAGTAGCATGAACACTTCGTTCAGTTAATATTTTTTATTTTGAAAATGTATAATTAAAACTTAAAAAAAAAACTTAACATTTCGGATACGGAATTTGATTTTAGTATAGAAATTTTTTAAAATAGCACTATTTCGTTATAGTTGTATCCAACGCCGTTTTCCATACATATGTCCATGGTATATAGATAGCAATAGGCTTTACCACCATGAATAAAAGTGCAACCAAACAACCACACCACCACCAGCAGCCACACCATTTGAAAAAATTTGTTCTCTTTACGTAAATTGAGTAATGATCGAAAGAGTATGTTAACGTCAAAAAAATTCCAATCTAAATGATTAAAAAATAATTTGGGTTCAGCCCAGTTTTATCTTTTTTGAAAACAAATACACATCTTAAATTATCACTTTTTTCATCACTTCTTTTTCTTGATATTATTTCTATTTAATTCTAGGACTTAATTCCAATAAAATAACAAACGTTTGCGAATTTTGCAGTTGTAATCAAACTTTTCAAAATCGGCTAGTTTATTCCATTTTAGGATATTTGAAATTTTTTCTACCCATTTGTGAATAAAACTGAAAAAAAATTCATTTGTGAATGAACCAAACTAACCGATTATGAGTGCTATGTAATATTCGAAACATTTTCTAGTAAAATCAATCAAAATCGGCTAATTCATCTCATTCACGAATGCTAAAACTTTCAGTTTTATTCACGAATGACTAAATGTTTCAAATTATCCAAAATGAACCAAACTAGCCGATTTTAAAAGTTTTGCTTATAACTGACAAAATCCGCAAACGCTCGATAACTTTAATTCAAGCCCCTCGTACATAGTCAATAATATTTAAAATAAAAAAAACAAATACTAATAATTTTTGAACCAATATGCATATCTTCTTTCTATGAATTACACAAGGCAAAACTTTTAAGTATGTACAAACACTACAAATTAAGAAGAAAAATAAGAATATCAATTATTTATATATATAATAGCTACCCTGACTTCCAAGGAAAACATTGAAGCTTATGGCAAGAACCCTTCCATGAACTTATGCATCCACCTAATTCTTCTCCGTCGCAGCACTTACAAACAATTCCCAGCGTTGCAAAAACCTTTGAATCATCTGTAATATTATTTATTTAAAAAAACATAATAAGTATATAATAAAATTCAAGAATCATTGATTAATAATTATAAAAGATAATTAATTAAAAGTTTCTTGATTTAACTTACTTTGCTCAGGAAGTAAAGAAATCATTCTTGCTTCTGTAAATATTCTTGATTTCTGATCAGCTAAAGAAAGTGTCAGTACAATCACCAAAATAAACAAAGACGAAGACTTAAAACTGATAGCCATATTTTCTTTAATTTGTTGGCAATAATAAAGCATGTGTGTGGTTTTAAAGAGATTTATATATTTGCCAATCTAAGGAAAGATCAAGGCAAGTCAAGAGGTTTTGGAAGTATATAGACAATAATCATTTTATTTATTTATATAGAAACCCCCACATGATTGGTTTTTTTTTCTTTAATCTAATTTTTAATCTAGAAGGGTTATTCATAAAAAAAAATCTAGAAGGGTTGGCTCTTTTTGCTTGTCTGATGTTGATAAATTATTTTTACATATAATTCTCTCTTTTAATAATATCTTATAGTAAATAACAAGTTATATAAATATAATTATTTGATGGCTTAGTTGCACTAAAATCACCAACTTTCGCGTGTTTTTAATATTTAATATAAACTTTTTTTCTTGATATATTTAACATTAACTTTCATTTTTTGACATATTTGTCCACGGTTGTGTTTTCTTTGAAAATTTGTGTCGGTTTTGATATAAAACGGCGCCGTTTTTCATGCAAAATGGTCGCGTGAACATATATGCTAAAAAATGAAAGATAATATTAAATATGCCAAGAAAAAAATTATGTTAAATATCAAAAACACACGAAACTTGGTGATTTTTGACGCAATTAAACCTTATTTAATTAAGTAGATCATATGAGCTAGACAGGTATAAACAATAGTGCCAAAATTCAAAATTTTATGTGTTTTTGAAATTTAAACCATGTTTCTTAACTTTTAAAGGATATTAGCAGAATAAATTCTAACGTTTCAATAGGAAGTTTTATTGTTTAAAAACGTTATAAAATAACATTTTTATTTTTTTTATTTTGTAGCCCAAACTGTTTTCCGGCAAGTTTTTTTATGTGACAGTTAGATTAGATACATATATTGGCATATCAAATTTCAACGTTACAAATAAAATCCTAAACTTTAGCGTGTTTACACTATGTAGCCTAAAAAGAGGAATAAAATTGTCGGAAAAACAGTTTGGACTACAAAATAAAAAAATAGAAAAATTAGCATTCATCTTGTAAAATTTTAAAAAATGAGATTAAATCGCTATAAGGTTGAAACATTAGGAATTATTTTGTTAATGCCCATTTCTACAATATTACTCTAATTTGACAATTTTGTTGTAATTGTTTTTCAAGCAACTTAATGTTTTCAATTTTTCACCTAAATATAATATCTATTTGTCTTATTTGATTTTGCTGATCATTTTTAACTTCAAATTTGTTTTCTTTTTATTCAACCAACAAAAGTTTGAGAATTTAGAATTAGATTCTAATGTTGTATTTTTTTTAGATTAGAAGTTAAATTTCACAATTTTGAAAAATTGATTATGCTAATTTCGGAGTTAGTATATAAATTTAACTGAAAATGAGACAATTAAATTGACTAGAAAAAGATTGGATATTATTGCAATGAAAAATAAAATTATAATAATATTATAAAAATTAAAAGATTTGATTTAAATTGAAGACAATGCAAACATTTGAACTTTCGGACTGCATAATAAAAGACAGTTTTTTTTTATAGATTTATCATGATAAAAATTAAACGTTACAAAAAAAATTCTTTGAAAAAGAGTTGTCACTTAGTTATTCATAAAAGTTACGGTAGATTTTCTTTCGACATCTTTACAAAAATATTTAAAATATTTATAAAATTTAACCTACAACAACAAATTATTAGTTATATTTCAGCATGTCTTAATCTTTATTTTTTACTCCGCAGCTCCAAACATTTTTTAAAAAGATATAATTTGAAAAAAAAAGTTTCCTAAACAATCTCTACACGGACTTCGAATGATTACAAACAATTTATAAAAACACAATTTGCTATTGTCCAAAAAAACCGTTTCTTAAACAGTTTTAAAAAAAATTCAAAATGGTTTTTAGAAATGAATTTTAAAACCGTTTTTAAAACAATTTTTTAAAAAAATGAAATACGTTTTACAAATATTTTTAAAAACAGACTATAAAAAATGAAAAGGGAGAATTTTAGTATTTTTTGGAGAGGCTCATTCTTTTTAAAGAATAGTTAAAAAATCATGTCCCGTGCAAAAATTAATTTCAGCTAAAATGCAATAATATAGATTTAATTTATCTTAATTCTGAATTTTAAGGTTATAAAATTGCATTGGACCGGACAGTAGGACATTGTCGAATTGAAAAGTAACTGATGATTCAATTCGAAATAATTTAAGAATCAAAAGTCTAGTAATATATTAAAATTTGATTTATTTTTATGGGTTTGTATGTTATTTGTTTAAATCAAACTTTTTTACCGAATTTAAATCGTATGCTCTATCAGAGTTAATTTTTAATACAATGAAAATTTAATTGTTCCACTCAAACTTTACCTGCTCAAAACAAAACCAAGGGGCTTCTAGAGCCGACAAAAGGGTGGTGAGACGCGTTTCCAAGTTGATTACGTTTCTAGAGGGAAATGAAATAGTTACGAATTGACGTATGATAAAGAAAGGTTTTAACTAATTTTTTGGTTATTTGATCATCTTTTGGTTTTAATATAGTCTTCATAAATCATTTGCAAAGTCTTAATTTCACATGAAATGTGAGAGCGCTTTGCCATCTCTTTTTTCAAATAGGATTAAGTTTTGGTTACTTGTGTGTATATGTTAACTCTTCTTTTATTAAAAAAATTAATTAAATAAATCAAATTTAAAACATTCGCTTTATAAAAAATTAGAAAAAAATAAAAAATAAACCTGATGATCTGACACATAATGTACATTTTACACTAATAACACATGTACAGTCTCATTTGGAGATTTACTTACTAAAATGAAACAAATTAATAGATTATTTCGTTAAAAAAAATACAGTCTTCGGTCGATGATGTCGCTTTTGACTCTGAGAAAAGAGGAGGTCGTCCCCAACCTCACTGGTTGTTGTCTGATTTTAGAAACGCCATCTCTGATTCTGGTTTGATAGATATTGGGGTTGTAGGTCACCAATTTACTTGGGGAAGATCGAGTGGAATTACAAATTAGATTGAGGAGAGATTAAACAGGGTGTTGGTTTCCAACTCTTGGCAAAACTTATTTGGTAATACTATACTTACAAAGTTGGGAACCTCGACTTCGGACCATTTATCTATTCTTCTCCAAACATCACAAGTTCACGTTCGGGATAAAAGGAAACCTTTTCGTTTTGAAAATGTTTGGATCAAGAAGCCGGAGTGTGGGAGCATTATAGAGAAGAGCTGGCAGCACAGCGGTGCTAGGGGGTTGTGCGATAAGGTGAAGTCTTGTTCAGAGGCTTTAGGTGTCTGGAGTAAACAAACTGTTGTTAATTATCGTAAGAAAATCAAGAGCTTGGAGCAGAAGATTTGTGCTTTGCGTTTGAGGAGAGGCAAAACTGGTGTTGAAAGCTTCCATGCATGCAATAAAGAGTTGAATTTGTTACTGAAGGAGCACGAAACCTACTGGCAGCAACGGGCAAAGCAATCCTGGCTTCAAAATGGAGATTCAAATACCAGGTTCTTTCATCCTTTCGCGTCATCTCAAAACAAACACAGTAAAATTTGGAAGTTGAAAGACGATAACAATGTTTGGCATGATTTTAACGGCAACTTGAGTAACGTTATGTTTAGTTATTTTTTGAATTTGTTTAGCTCTATTACCCCTAATAGTGACTCTTTTGTTGAGTGTGTTAATAAACATATTACCAAGGAGCAGAATGACATGCTTCTTAGGAATATTGATCCTCAAGAAGCAAAATTTGCAGTATCTAGTATGCATCAAGACAAGGCTCCTGGACCAGATGGGTTAAATCCTGCGTTTTTTCAAAAATATTGGAGGATAGTTGGCCCGGATATGGTGAAATTATGTCAGCACTCTTTTATTTTTGGCAACTTTGAAGCGGGTATTAGTGACACGACTATTGTTCTTATTCTGAAGTGTAAGACTTCGTCGGTTATGGTAGATTTGCATCCCATCTCTCTTTGTAATGTGGGTTATAAGATCTTTGCTAAACAGATTAAAACAAAATTTCCCAAATCTCATTTCGGAAAATTAAAGTGCATTTGTAGAAGGTCGTTTGATGACAGATAATTTTATCATTGCTTATGAAATTGGCCATTACCTTAAGAGGAAGCGGCAAGGTAAAGTGGGTACGGCGGCTTTAAAAGTTGACATGAGCAGAGCGTACGATAGAGTGGAGTGGTCGTTCATCGAGAGTATGATGAGGAAGATGGGCTTTGATAACAGATGGATCAGAATTATAATGTTGTGTATAGCTTTTGTCCGATATACCAAGATTGGTGATTTTTAGCTGGATAATCTGCTTGTTCCTAGTAGGGGTCTTCGTCAAGGGGACCCTTTATCCCCATATCTCTTCCTTATTTGCGCAGAGGGACTGAGTTCGAAGTTGAATGGCCTGGAGGTAGTTGGAGATATCCATGGTTGTGCGATTAGTCGATTGGCCCTAAAAATTAATCACCTTTTTTTCGCGGATGATTGCTATTTTTTCTTCCGAGCTCTGAAGAACGAAGCTTCTACTATTAAGAAGACTCTCATGGAGTATGGTTTTGTCTCGGTTCAGGTTGTGAATTATCACAAATCTAATATTTGGTACAGCTTCAATACCGATCAGAGAATGCGAGGTGAGATTAACAATTTGTTGGGTATAGAAGAAGTTGATAACCAGGGCTTGTATTTAGGTCTTCCATCCCTTATTGTCAAAAATAAACGTGATGATTTACGTTTTATTAAAGATAGGGTGTGGCAAAAGTTGCAAGGGTGGATAAGTAAGGTGCTTTCCTTAGGTGGCAAAGAAGTTCTTCTTAAAACGGTCGCTCAGGCTATGCCTAATCATGTGATGTTTGTCTTTCTTATTCCTGTAGATATTTGCGCTGAGCTCTAAAGAATGATGAATTCTTTTTGGTGGGGAAGATACGGCTCAAAAAGGTATTTCATGGTCCAATTGGAATAATTTATTGTAATATCCCGTAATATTTTATATTTTTTTTACATTTAAATTCCGACATTTTTCCCGGTCGTTTTGAAGTAATCTCGATATTAGTGGCTTGGTTCGAGTTGTTTGGTTTGGGTGTGATTTATTGGTTTAACCAATTATATATTTAAATCAAAAGTAAAAAAAAATAGAATTCATTCATTCCCGTTCGGGAATTGGAATTCCCGAACGGGAATCTCTCTTTTTGGGCCTGGTCTCGTTCGAGACCAGGCATTCCCGAACGGGAGTCATGGGCTGAAAGACCATTCCCGTTCGGGAATCTTAGCAGCTTTTGAACCTTGCGTCCAGCCCACTTCGTACTCATTTTCGACCCATCTCCTCTCGATATTTAAAGTCGACTTCTAAACAGAAAACCTTCATCACGCTGCAAACAAACCCTAGCCGTTTCCCTCTTGTCCATTCGCTGAGTATCGAAGCTGTTATCGTCCTCCAAAGGTCGCTGTTCAGTAAGTTTTCTGGTTTCGTTAAATTTCAGTTTTCATTTTGAAACGCCTTTCGGTTTTCTAATTCGTTCTTGCTCGTTTCTAGATCGAAATCAAAACCGTTTGATCTCAGACGTTCTAGACTCATATACCTTCGATTCCCCACCTCGTTTTCGTTGAACGGTACGTGATCGACCTCGTTTCCATTCGCCGTACGGTTTCCGTTTTAGAAATGCTATAAACTGTTCTTGAGATTATGGTTTCTGCCGAACCATTTCTTTTCATTTGGCTGGATCTTGTTGTGTTTCATTGTGCTAAATCTTTAGGGATGTGATGGCTCATAAACGATTTGATAGTGTGGTGTTAAATCTATCCGTTGTCACGCCATGATCCTGCCATTTCTTTTTTTGTATGAATTGCTACGGTTTTGTTATTGGTGTTGAAGTTTGATTTTGGTTTTAATTGATAGATTAAGTTTCAGATTGTTCTTGATAAAGCTTGATGTGCTAGCTTTATAATTGAATGAATTTAGGTTTAGAAATCGTGTTCAGTGATGGAATTGTAGGTGATGGCGGGGATTGCTTTTGTTTAAAAGGAAAGAGATGGACAAATGAACATTTCAATCATGCAATTGTTTTGATCAAAATAAATTAATCATTTAAGTTTAACTTTACCTAATAACTTGAATTTTATTTTGATTTACTAATTAAATATCGAAAACAATAATCAATTATAAATCGAGTTAATATAAATACTCGGGAATTTATATTTAACTTTGAATTTCGATTTGGTATAAATTGGCTAAATTACAATTTGACCCCTAAACGTTTTAAAACTTATTTAACCTAAGTTTTTGGTTGGTAACTTCATATTTTATTTAAATTATAAACAAAAGCAATTAAATTGAGTTTGGATACCAAATTGGCTAAAGTACAATTTAGTCCCTAATTGGAAAAAGTACTGTTTAGTCCCTAATTGGCTAAAGTGCAATTTAGTCCCTAAACTTTTATAAACTTAAAATGGTTAGATTTTTGGGGTGTAACTTGGGTTACTTGAAATGGAAGTTATTGAGTTCCGCTTTTAAAATGGTATATTATTTTATGGAATTATTTTATAAATATAGACTCGGGTTTATATTTGATAAACGTTTTGAATCGGGTTAGACTTGGGTCACCCGACAAGTGAGGTTAGCTTGGTAGTTATTGGTAACTCGGCTAACCCACTATTTGGAAATTATTTATTATTTAAAATTATTAAATAATATTTTTAAATCGAATTATAAGCGAGAACTCAATAGACTTATATTAATTGGGTTTTATTACCTAATGGGTATTATTTGTGTGTGCCTTGGATTATTTAGTCCGACGTGTTATTTGTGCTAGTCCTATGTGGTGTCTAGTACTCTTTAGAGTTAGGGTCTGATTTTAATAATTATTTTATTTGTCTAGACTCGTCTACTGTTCGTGCTTCAGAGGCGAACCAGAGTTAGTTGCTTGCCGGTATTTCACGCGGATTAGCAAAGCTGTGAGTTTATATTTACTATTTACCGCTTTATTAAGTAAATTGTTATTTTAATATTAAATATATATACTGTATGTATATTTCGAACTGTTTTATATTATGGCTCTTAGTTGGAACATGCTACCTAATGGGCATCATTAGGACTGCGTGCGCACCGGTATTGATCTGGGTAAGGTATATATGGAAATGTGGTAACTCGGTGTGAGCATAGCTCTCGGGACCAGGTAGAGTAACTCGGTGTAGCTCAGCTCTCGGGACTCTGGTATAAGTGTGGTCAGTGGTAACTCGGTGTAGCTCAGCTCTCGGGACCAGACCTATTGGATTATGATTATTATTTAGAATTGTGGATTAGGGTTCCAACTATTATCTGTAATATCATTATTAAATGTTTTAAACGTTTTAAAGGTTTTCCACTTAATAAATGTAAATAGTGGTATGAACTCATCTCAGTATATCTGACCCCGTTGTTTTCCCAATTTTTTCCAGGGTTATGATCTGAGAGAGTCTGGTGATCTCCGCATTTACTTTTCCTCGGAGGTTCCATTTATTTTGATAAACTGTCAAACTATTTTATTCTTAGACCGCAGTAGTTGACTAGACGTCTTATTTATTGTTACAGTTGTTTGTCGGATTGGTCTGACTGGTTATATTGCTCTGGCATGTTATGTATTTATTTCGGATTATTTATGTTATGCCTATTTTAGACCCAAAATTGAATAAGCATGTTATATTAACTGTTGAACATTATAACTGCTAGTTTTAGGCTGAAGTCTCGGTTGCCCCCGAGCATTGGTTTTCTGCAGGTTTATGTGTTTATGAATTAAATGAAAGGCTAGCTACGGGTTTCGGTACTACATTACCCATACCCTAGCGCCGGTCGCGATTCATGAAAATGGGTCGTGACAAACTTGGTATCAGAGCTTTGGTTTCAAACCAAGACCATTGCTTGCTATGTGTTTACTCTGTTAAGTATGGTTGTGTCTTAGGAACTACTGCGGATATAGGATTCTGTCATGTCTTTAAAACCGTCATCTTTTGATTTTAAAAAAAAAACATTCTGCCTACACCAATAGGATTGCGTCGAGTCAGTCATTGTATGTTAATTTGATGTTGTTAAATGTTAATCTTATTTCACTTGGGTGAACATTTTATTGCTGTTGATTTCTTGGGAAATCCTGTATGTTGTTTGTTTTGTTCATACTTGGGTATGAAATATCTGTTATTTAAATTGTTGTTGTTCAATCTTAGGATATGGACAACGTTGTTCGTACTCGTGCTCGTGCTGCGGCAGAGCAAGAAGCTGTGGCTGATGATGCGATTTCCATGGAAGTCGATCAGAACGTACCACCAGTTCAGGCTAATGCTGGACGTGGTCGAGGTGGAGGTGCTGGCAGAGGTAGAGGTGCTGGTAGAGGCAGAGGAGCTGGTGCTGGTAGAGGTGGAGCTAGGGGACGCGGTGCAGCAGGTGTTCAGGCACCGAATGTGCAGCAGGCACCAGAGGTGCAGCAAGCACCAAATATGCAAGCGTTCGACTTCACTACTTTCTTGGCTGGCGTTGTCGAGATGCAGAACAATCAGGCTCTACTGCAGAATCAGTGTAATATACTGGGTCAGTTAGCGCAGCAACAGCAACCTCAGGTTGGTGCTGTAGCTGGTATTGGTGGACTTGCTGGTGTCGGTCACATTCCGACGGACAGAGAGTTGGTGATGATCTACTTGAAGTTGAATCCGACTTCTTTTGATAGTACTGGGGATGCTCTGGACTTTTTGGAGGAATTTGAGTACAACAGTCAGAGGATTCAAGCTTCTGATCGCCAATCAGTGATGCTTGTGGAGATGTCGCTGAAGGGTCCAGCTAAGGATTGGTATCGCGATAACATCAGGCCAGTTATGGATACTTTGTCTTGGGCTGATTTTGTGGTCAGGTTCAGAGGTTACTATCTACCCTTCTCTGTTACTGAGAGTTTCAGGGAAAAGCTGCTCACTTTGAAGAAGGGGGATAGATCAGTGACAGACTACACTACGGAGTTCGTACGTTTGGGGCGGTTTGCTACAGATCTACAGGGTGATCAAGAGCGAGTGAACGACCGTTATATTAGGGGTTTAGGCTCGGAGTTTCTCCCTTTGCTGATAGGGACAAACATGGAGTTTGCCCGGTTAGTGGATAGTGCGCGGCGGATGGAGAATTCGATGGTTCAGTTTGGAACGATCTCTGACCCTTTCCAGAATCAGAAGGGAAAGAGTGACGTTCCTAGTGGGGGGCAGCAGGCCCCAGTGCAGCATGGTAGTGGGAACTACTACAGTGGCTCTTCTCAGGCCAACAGGGGGAGTCGACGGACTCACAACAAAGGGAGGCATAGTGCCAGGAGTGCTCCGTACAGTTCTAGTAGCAGTGGGAGCAACCGTGGTTCAGGACGCGGGTTCAGTGGTGGATCGAACATTCCGTTCTGCCAGAATTGCAGACGCAGGCACTATGGTCAGTGTCAGTTAGCTCCTGGAGGTTGTTTCACTTGTGGCCAGCCGGGTCATTTTTCTAGGGAGTGTCCGACATCTGGGCAGCAGATGTCTAACTCCAGTGTGGCGCAGTCATCTTATCAGCAGCAGAGACCTGCGTTTACACAGTCTGTAGGGTACTCTCAACCTGCAGCATCTTTTGGTGGCCAGCGGGGCCGTGGTTCTGGTGGCAGAGGTATTGGTGGCCGTGGTAACGGCGGTAGAGGTTCCAACGGTTATGGTACTGGACAGAGTTCGCAGCAGCAGCCGCAGGGTCAGGCCAGAGTGTTCGCACTTACTCCTCAGGATGCGCGTGCATCAAATGCTGTGGTGCAAGGTACCATTCCGATTTCTTTTACTGATGCTTTGGTATTATTTGATGCGGGTGTGACCCATTCGTTTGTTTCTACTTGTTTTGCTGGGAAATTGGGTAGAGCACCATCTGTTTTGAGTGAACCTCTAGCTGTGTCTACACCTATGTCTGAAGGTGTAGTAGTGGACGTCGTCTATCCTTCTTGTCCTGTGGTTATTCAGGGTAGAGAATTATGTGCTGATTTGATTGTACTTGACGTTCTTTCTTTTGATGTTATCTTGGGGATGGACTGGTTGTCACGCCATTATGCTTCTATTGACTGTCGAGGGAAGTCAGTCGAGTTCAGGATTCCAGGTGATCTACCTTTTTCCTTTCAGGGAGAAAAGGCAGAGACACCTAAGAATCTGATTTCCGCCATCAAGGCGAAGCGGATGTTAGGCAAGGGTTGCCAGGGTTTTCTTGCTGTGGTTCGTGATTTGGAGGCTGGTGGTAGTGATATGCATAGTGTTCCGATAGTGAATGAGTTCACTGATGTGTTTCCAGAGGAATTGCCTGGATTACCGCCTGATCGGGATATTGAGTTTTGCATTGATGTGGTTCCTGGTACAGCTCCGATTTCGATACCGCCGTATCGGATGGCTCCTGCAGAGCTGAAGGAGTTGAAGGACCAGTTACAAGAGTTGTTGGATAGCGGGTTCATCAGACCGAGTACTTCTCCGTGGGGTGCTCCAGTTCTGTTTGTAAAGAAGAAAGACGGTTCCTTTCGGCTGTGTATCGACTACAGACAGTTGAATAAGGCTACTGTCAAGAACAGATATCCTCTTCCTCGCATCGATGATCTGTTTGACCAGTTGCAGGGTGCGAAGTGTTTTTCCAAGATTGATTTGAGGTCTGGGTATCATCAGCTACGAATCCGTGATGCAGATGTGCCTAAGACTGCTTTTCGGACTCGTTATGGACATTTTGAGTTTCTGGTTATGTCCTTTGGTCTGACGAACGCACCAGCAGCGTTTATGGATATGATGAACAGAGTGTTCAAGCCGTTTTTGGATCAATTTGTTATCGTCTTCATTGATGACATATTGATCTATTCTCGGAGTGAGGAGGAGCATGCTTACCATTTGAGGACTATACTACAGACGTTGCGTGAGCATCAGTTGTACGCTAAGTTCTCAAAATGTGAGTTCTGGTTGGATCAGGTTACCTTTCTAGGACACGTGGTGTCGAAAGATGGGATCAAGGTTGATCCGAAGAAGATTGAGGCGGTCATGGATTGGCAAAGGCCAAGGTCAGTTACCGAGATCAGAAGTTTTCTGGGTTTAGCTGGCTACTATCGTCGGTTCGTGCAAGATTTCTCCAGAATATCTGCACCTTTGACTAAACTGACACAGAAGGGTGTCAAGTTTGAGTGGACTGACAAGTGCGAGGCGAGCTTTGAGAAGCTCAAGGAGATTTTGACTACAGCTCCGGTTTTGGCATTGCCTTCTGGCATTGATGGGTTCACAGTGTATTGTGATGCGTCTCGGATTGGTTTGGGTTGCGTTCTGATGCAACATGGACAGGTGATTGCCTATGCTTCCAGACAGTTGAAGAAGCATGAGGTGAATTACCCTACTCATGATTTAGAGTTGGCAGCTGTGGTTTTTGCACTGAAAATCTGGAGACATTATTTGTATGGTGCTACTTGTGAGATTTTCACTGATCATAAGAGTCTGAAATATATCTTTGATCAGAGAGAATTGAACTTGAGACAGAGGAGGTGGTTAGAGTTGCTGAAAGACTACGACTGTACTATCCAGTACCATCCTGGTAAGGCTAATGTGGTAGCCGATGCGTTGAGTCGCAAGTCTTCGGGCAGCTTGGCTCATATTTCTGAGATTGGGCGTAGACCCATGGTTAGAGAGTGGCACAGTTTGATAGCTTCAGGCTATGGTTTTCAGATTTCTCAGACTGGTTGTCTGCTGGCACAGTTACAAGTGCAACCCGTTTTGATTGATCGGATCAAAGCTTTACAAGCTGAGGATCCACAATTGAAACGGATTATTGAGGAAGTTCAGCAGGATGGAAATTCTGAGTTTACTTTTGTGGATGGTGTTCTGAGACATGGTTCGAGATTGTGTGTTCCGGATTCAGATGGTTTGAGGGACCAAATTCTGGAAGAAGCGCACAAGTCTGCTTATAGTGTTCATCCGGGTTCTACTAAGATGTACCATGATCTTAAGGGTACCTACTGGTGGAGCGGGATGAAGAAGGATGTCGCTGAGTATGTTTCTAAGTGTCTGACGTGCCAGCAGGTGAAGCTGGAGCATCAGAGACCTTTTGGCTATCTGCAGCCACTACCTATTCCAGAGTGGAAGTGGGAGCGGATTGCTATGGATTTTGTGGTTGGATTACCACGTACTCGACAGGGATACGATTCCATCTGGGTAATAGTTGACCGTATGACTAAGTCAGCTCATTTCCTTCCGATAAAGGTTTCGTATACTGCTTCGAGGTTGGCTCAGTTGTACATCGACAGGATTGTCAGTTTGCATGGTGTACCGGTTTCTATTGTTTCAGACAGAGGTTCTGTGTTTACTTCGAGGTTCTGGAAAGCGTTACAGGAATCCTTGGGTTCTCGGTTGGATTTCAGTACAGCTTTTCATCCTCAGACTGACGGTCAGTCTGAGAGGACTATTCAGACGTTGGAGGATATGCTCAGGATGTGTGTTCTCGATTTTCAGGGTAGCTGGGATACTCATTTGCCGTTGATTGAGTTTTCTTATAACAACAGTTACCACGCGAGTATCGAGATGGCGCCGTATGAGGCTTTGTACGGGCGCAAGTGTAGATCTCCTATCTGTTGGGAGGAGGTCGGGGAGCGTAAACTCTCGGGAGCGGAGATTATTCAGATTACCTCAGAGAAGGTACCGTTGATTAAGCGGAGGTTAGAGACTGCTTTTAGTCGGCATAAGAGTTATGCGGATCCGAAGAGGAAAGACGTTGAGTTCCAGGTTGGTGATTTCGTGTTTCTTCGGGTTTCGCCTATGAAAGGCGTGGTTCGTTTTGGTGTCAAGGGAAAGTTGGCACCGAGGTATATTGGTCCTTATGAGATTTCGGAGAGGATTGGAGCTGTGGCTTATCGTCTGGTTCTACCGCCAGACATGTCGTTAGTACATCCTGTGTTTCACGTTTCTATGTTGAGAAAGTGCATTTCTGATCCTTCGCACGTGATTGTGCCTCAGAGTGTTGAGATTGACCAGGAGCTGTCCTATGAGGAGCAGCCAGTTGAGATTGTTGATACGCAGGTGCGTAAATTGCGGAACAAGGAGATTCCGATGGTCAAAGTTCTCTGGCGCAATCATTCTGTAGAGGAGTGTACTTGGGAGACCGAGTTGGATATGCGGAATCGCTATCCTTTTCTATTTCCGTGAGGTACAATATCTTGATTTCTGTGATTTTTTATAATTTCTACTTGTGTTACGTGTTGTTCTGGTGTGATATTACTTGTCGTGGTAAATTCGAGGACGAATTTTTAATTAGTTGGGGAGAATGTAATATCCCGTAATATTTTACATTTTTTTTACATTTAAATTCCGACATTTTTCCCGGTCGTTTTGAAGTAATCTCGATATTAGTGGCTTGGTTCGAGTTGTTTGGTTTGGGTGTGATTTATTGGTTTAACCAATTATATATTTAAATCAAAAGTAAAAAAAAATAGAATTCATTCATTCCCGTTCGGGAATTGGAATTCCCGAACGGGAATCTCTCTTTTTGGGCCTGGTCTCGTTCGAGACCAGGCATTCCCGAACGGGAGTCATGGGCTGAAAGACCATTCCCGTTCGGGAATCTTAGCAGCTTTTGAACCTTGCGTCCAGCCCACTTCGTACTCATTTTCGACCCATCTCCTCTCGATATTTAAAGTCGACTTCTAAACAGAAAACCTTCATCACGCTGCAAACAAACCCTAGCCGTTTCCCTCTTGTCCATTCGCTGAGTATCGAAGCTGTTATCGTCCTCCAAAGGTCGCTGTTCAGTAAGTTTTCTGGTTTCGTTAAATTTCAGTTTTCATTTTGAAACGCCTTTCGGTTTTCTAATTCGTTCTTGCTCGTTTCTAGATCGAAATCAAAACCGTTTGATCTCAGACGTTCTAGACTCATATACCTTCGATTCCCCACCTCGTTTTCGTTGAACGGTACGTGATCGACCTCGTTTCCATTCGCCGTACGGTTTCCGTTTTAGAAATGCTATAAACTGTTCTTGAGATTATGGTTTCTGCCGAACCATTTCTTTTCATTTGGCTGGATCTTGTTGTGTTTCATTGTGCTAAATCTTTAGGGATGTGATGGCTCATAAACGATTTGATAGTGTGGTGTTAAATCTATCCGTTGTCACGCCATGATCCTGCCATTTCTTTTTTTGTATGAATTGCTACGGTTTTGTTATTGGTGTTGAAGTTTGATTTTGGTTTTAATTGATAGATTAAGTTTCAGATTGTTCTTGATAAAGCTTGATGTGCTAGCTTTATAATTGAATGAATTTAGGTTTAGAAATCGTGTTCAGTGATGGAATTGTAGGTGATGGCGGGGATTGCTTTTGTTTAAAAGGAAAGAGATGGACAAATGAACATTTCAATCATGCAATTGTTTTGATCAAAATAAATTAATCATTTAAGTTTAACTTTACCTAATAACTTGAATTTTATTTTGATTTACTAATTAAATATCGAAAACAATAATCAATTATAAATCGAGTTAATATAAATACTCGGGAATTTATATTTAACTTTGAATTTCGATTTGGTATAAATTGGCTAAATTACAATTTGGCCCCTAAACGTTTTAAAACTTATTTAACCTAAGTTTTTGGTTGGTAACTTCATATTTTATTTAAATTATAAACAAAAGCAATTAAATTGAGTTTGGATACCAAATTGGCTAAAGTACAATTTAGTCCCTAATTGGAAAAAGTATTGTTTAGTCCCTAATTGGCTAAAGTGCAATTTAGTCCCTAAACTTTTATAAACTTAAAATGGTTAGATTTTTAGGGTGTAACTTGGGTTACTTGAAATGGAAGTTATTGAGTTCCGCTTTTAAAATGGTATATTATTTTATGGAATTATTTTATAAATATAGACTCGGGTTTATATTTGATAAACGTTTTGAATCGGGTTAGACTTGGGTCACCCGACAAGTGAGGTTAGCTTGGTAGTTATTGGTAACTCGGCTAACCCACTATTTGGAAATTATTTATTATTTAAAATTATTAAATAATATTTTTAAATCGAATTATAAGCGAGAACTCAATAGACTTATATTAATTGGGTTTTATTACCTAATGGGTATTATTTGTGTGTGCCTTGGATTATTTAGTCCGACGTGTTATTTGTGCTAGTCCTATGTGGTGTCTAGTATTCTTTAGAGTTAGGGTCTGATTTTAATAATTATTTTATTTGTCTAGACTCGTCTACTGTTCGTGCTTCAGAGGCGAACCAGAGTTAGTTGCTTGCCGGTATTTCACGCGGATTAGCAAAGCTGTGAGTTTATATTTACTATTTACCGCTTTATTAAGTAAATTGTTATTTTAATATTAAATATATATACTGTATGTATATTTCGAACTGTTTTATATTATGGCTCTTAGTTGGAACATGCTACCTAATGGGCATCATTAGGACTGCGTGCGCACCGGTATTGATCTGGGTAAGGTATATATGGAAATGTGGTAACTCGGTGTGAGCATAGCTCTCGGGACCAGGTAGAGTAACTCGGTGTAGCTCAGCTCTCGGGACTCTGGTATAAGTGTGGTCAGTGGTAACTCGGTGTAGCTCAGCTCTCGGGACCAGACCTATTGGATTATGATTATTATTTAGAATTGTGGATTAGGGTTCCAACTATTATCTGTAATATCATTATTAAATGTTTTAAACGTTTTAAAGGTTTTCCACTTAATAAATGTAAATAGTGGTATGAACTCATCTCAGTATATCTGACCCCGTTGTTTTCCCAATTTTTCCCAGGGTTATGATCTGAGAGAGTCTGGTGATCTCCGCATTTACTTTTCCTCGGAGGTTCCATTTATTTTGATAAACTGTCAAACTATTTTATTCTTAGACCGCAGTAGTTGACTAGACGTCTTATTTATTGTTACAGTTGTTTGTCGGATTGGTCTGACTGGTTATATTGCTCTGGCATGTTATGTATTTATTTCGGATTATTTATGTTATGCCTATTTTAGACCCAAAATTGAATAAGCATGTTATATTAACTGTTGAACATTATAACTGCTAGTTTTAGGCTGAAGTCTCGGTTGCCCCCGAGCATTGGTTTTCTGCAGGTTTATGTGTTTATGAATTAAATGAAAGGCTAGCTACGGGTTTCGGTACTACATTACCCATACCCTAGCGCCGGTCGCGATTCATGAAAATGGGTCGTGACATTTATGTACCCCAAAAAACTTAGAGGGGATGGGTTTTAAAAATTTATAAGAGTTTAATGTTGCCATGCTTGCCTGCCAATTGTGGAGATTATTAAAGAATCGAGATTCGCTTTGTTTTAAAGTGCTATTGGCGAAGTACTTTCCATCCGGAAGTTTCTTTGATGCTTCTATCGGTACCAACCCGAGTTACATATGGAGGAGTTTGTTTGCAACTCATGATTTGATGAGAAGGGGAGTGAGGAAGGTGATCGGTCCTGGTTTGCAGACTAGGATATGGAGAGACCCATAGCTCGTTGATGGAAGTGGTGTGTTCGTAGATGAAGCGGCTCCGAAGGGTTTAATTAACACAATTGTTAATCAGTTACTTGAACCAAACTTAAGAGAGTGGGACTTAGGGCTTCTTAATGACATGTTCTCCAGGCAAAAGGTTGAGAGGATTTTGAAAGTCCCGTTGTTCCACTATAGAGAAGAGGATTACTGGACCTGGTCGCCTGAGAAAAGAGGGAATCATTCAGTTAAGACTGGGTATCGTCTTTTGCATGGGGAAATTGTAGGTAAAGTGCATGGCCTTTGGAAGCTTATCTGGAATTTAAATATTCCAATGAAAGTTCAAAATTTCTTGTGACAAGCGGGTAAATCGTATCTCTCAACTATGACAAATCTCTCTCAAAACGCATTCATGTTCAGTTAACTTGCAAGGTTTGAAATTCTGTGCAAGAATCAGTTGAGCATGTTCTTTATCACTGTCATGTTGCTAGAAACTGTTGGCGGAGATTGGGAGTTCAGGTGCCTGATGATGACAGTGAGGACATAAAGATCTGGTTGTATCAAACTCTTAATTCCATAAATAATAATGAGAAGAACGATGTGGCGATGGTCTGTTGGAAACTTTGGTTGCACCATAATGATGTCGTCTGGAACGACAAGTGGAGTTCTCTGGAGCTAATCGTTAATTCAGCAGCCAGTGATTTAGCTGCATGGCAGTTTGCTCAAAAAAAGAATGGTCAGCAGTTGTCCTCCAGTTTGGGAAACGATGATGGTTTGACTGTGTGGAGAGCTCCTTCTAGAGGGTGGCTGAAAGCCAATGTTAGCGCTTCCGTTTTTTTAGACGAGAGCGGTATAGGCGTTTCCTGCGTAATCAGAGACGATGATGGTCGACTGCTCCAAGCAAGGACTGCTGCGTTTCAGGGTTCTTCTTCTGCTTGAAAATCTGAGCTAATTGCCATCAAGGAAGCCTTGAGCTAGTTAAAAGGAAATCAGAATGCTATCTTCGAGTCAGACGCTTTGGACATTATCTCAGACCTCCCTTTGCCTTTAAAAGCCAGAATTGATCCTCTCATTGATGAGTGTATTTCTCTATCGAAGCAATTTAGTAATTTTTATTTTATTTTTGTAAGACGATCTGCGAATGGAGATGCGCATCTCTTAGCGCAAGCCTCTTGTTCTATCAGGCCAGCAGGAACAGTTTCACAACTTTTCGGCATTTCTTACTTCTGTAATTGCTTCCGATATAGCTTAATAATATGGCTCCTTATTCTAAAAAAAAAAAATTGTTCAAAACTTATTTAAATTTCATTTCAGTCTTATGATTGTCATAAAAAAACTCCTTTTAACATCTTTATCATATATTTTTAGGTTAATTACATATAAAATTACCACTTTTACACGAAATCTCAAAAATAACACGACTTTTTAAAACGTATCAATTCAGAACATCACCTTTCATTTCTTTTTAGAAACAACATGGGCACATTTTTAGGTAAAATTTTGCTGACTTGGACATCTGATGGAAGTGCCATGTGTCATTGCCACATTAGCAAAAACACCTCTAAAAATCAGCTATGTTGTTTTTGAAAAGAAACAAAAGGTGGTTTCCTGAATTGACACGTTTTTAAAATCATGTTATTTTTTTAATTTCGTGTAAAGGTGGTGATTTTGTCTATAATTAATCCTTTATCATTCCATAAATTTTTACTAATATAGATTTGTTATTAATATTATCTAAATATCTATGTTGGTGAACTACAAATAAAAATACCTGGATTCAGAGAAAGACCTAGTATAACTCCTTAATCTTCTCATTGACTAAAAATTTAATATTCAGTTACTATCACTTGTATCTTATTAACTTTAGCATCATAGCAGACCTTAAATGCCAAATTCGAAACTCAGTTTACTTATTTATTCTCTAGGACTCTCGATAGAACATCATCATAACATGTTTGGCTTATCCTAAACCACTAATGCATCACCGCCATATATGAGAATGCAACTGTTCTTTTTATAAAAATTATGATAGCGCCTGGTGCTGTAGCTTATCGAGTAGCTCTAGAAGCAAATGTGTGAAGAGGCTCCTATACGGAACGTCTCGAGATAATCCCTGGAGCAGGGGATTCAATTAACCGAGATTCAGAAGCTGAAATTGGTACATTAAAACTTGATTGAGTAAGACCCTTACATCCCCCACCTAGAATACAAAGAAACATCCAAGAAATTATCCACATGACACGACCATCATAGCCACAACCATACTATAATTTACCAATCTTTTTATAATTTATTCAGCTCGTATTCGTGTTCGTTCGTTTAAATTATATAGTGTTCATGTTTAGTTCGTATTCAGTTTGTGTTCGTTCGTTTAGCCGCTAAATGGACGGTCTCATTTAGTACTTATTGAGCTTCTTCACGAGTTTGTTCATGAACGAACTCGTTTAGTACTTATCGAACTCGTTCGCGTGCTTGTTTGGGAGCTCGTTCGCGAGCTTGTTTGCGAGCTCGTTCGCGAACTTGTTCGTTTAAAGGTTAAACAAACATCATGAGTTGAACACGAACTGAAATCTAAACGAACTGAACATGAACATTCCATTTAAAACTCGACTGAACATTAACCGAACATAAACGCTTGAAATATTGGCTCGGCTGGATTCATTTACACCCTACCTAGGCTGCAACGATAAACAATTACAAAAGATTGGTAAAAAGGAATATAATTAGACTTTATAAAAGAAGAATAGTAAGGCTAACCTAGCTTGTTTGAAATATTGAAATTGGTTACGTGAGCGGCAGGATTCGAACCTGCGCGGGCAAAGCCCACATGATTTCTAGTCATGCCCGATAACCACTCCGGCACGCTCACTTGACGGTAAATTTTACTGATCAATATAAATGTACATATAACTATTGATAAGACCACCGAGTTTTTGAAATATTTTATGATAATTATTAATTACAATTGCTCACAACTATAAATTTACATTTGAAAGAATGATTTACTGCATTTATAAAATAAAAAGATAATAACTGGTTCTCCATGATAATTACTAGTTTTTCATATTTTAGACAAATCAACTATTCTATTGTAATATTTATTAAATTACTATTAACTCCTTCCCTTAGTTAACTACTTCCTCCAATCCATGATATTTATCGCATTTGAAAAAAATATTAATTCATAATACTTGTCACTTTAAAATACTCCTTCCGTCCCGTTTAAGAAGTCCCATATTCCATTTTGGGATGTCCCATTTAAAAAGTTCCATTACTATTTTTAGAATATTTTTCCATTGAATACTCTATTTTACCCTTATTTTAGTCATATTAAAAGAGTTCTATGGAAAATTTCACTATCATTAATAGGGGCAAAACATGAAAAAACATGAAAAGACAAGAATAATTAATGTTTTTTTTATCTGTGTGTAAAGTCAAATGGGACTTCTAAAGTGGAACGGAGGGAGTATCAAAAGAGCATTAATTACTATTTTTCCATGTTTGCTTCCAATTAATTTATTGAAAAAATACAATAAATAAATAAAAATAATAGTCATAAATATAAATAAGTTTTAATGTAGGTTTAATTTAGTAAAAGTATTTATAAATTAAAACATATTGATTTTTTTTTTAGTTTTTGTGTTAAAGTCAAATGCGACAAATATTATGCACCGGAGAAAGTATTATATTATTTGACGTTCTCATAGAGTCCTACAAGGATTAAACAAAATTTGGCCTCAAACTTGTTTTTCTTTTAAGAAAATCACAAAATTATTAAAAAAATAAATGAAATTTCAAAATAATTAATAATCACTTTTTAAATCATAATATTTTAATTGTTTTAGATTTTTATTATATTTTAAAAGAAATATACTCAAATATATTTTTTTATTAATTTTAATATATTTTGATTCAATAAAATATTTAAAATTTAGCACTCCCTATATTCCTCAAAAATAAAAAATAAAATATGTTTACTTTCACAAGAATTAAAAAATTAATTAATTATAGTTCATCTATGATAAGATTCCTACAATGCTTTTTTATTTTTCAAAGTGAATCATTATAGAGCCATTATATTTTTTAACAATGCTCATATGATAAGCTATGAAAGTATTTTAATACAATTTTTATTCTTAACTAACATTAAATGTAGCAATGTTTTTATTTTTATGAGACAAAAGAAGTTATTTTTTTGTTTTTATAAGACTGGGAGAGTATATGTTTTTTGTATTTTAATTTTTTTATTTCAAATCAAACCATACAAAAAGCAAAAACACATTGATATTTAAAAAAATTAAAATAGAGTCGAACCAAAATATTTTATATCCAGTTGAGTTTTTAAAAAGATTGAATATAATTTTTAATTTATAGTTGTGTGTGCAAAATTTATCATGTTTGACATATATAAGATCGCACCGCATCAGCTAAAACTAAACATGGATATATTTGCAACACTCGAAAAAATAATAAAATTTGTAAATTTTTTTAAATCATGATATATTTGACAAACAAAATATAATTATGGATAAATAAATATATTTTTTCAATTCAGCGATTTACTTTTTAACTCCGTAAAATGCACAAAAATAGATGCTTTCAACCACTAAAACTTAAAAGCCACCATTATAATATAAACCAGTATTTTAAAGATTGGACCGCCAGTCAAACCGGTTAAACCGAGAATCGGCCAGCAGTCCGGTCTAAAATTATAAAGAACCAAATTTTTTAGTTGAACCGGATTAGACCGAACTGAACCGGTAAAATACCAAGTGTTGAACTAGTAAACCCGAAGTTGAATCGGTAAAAAACCGATGAACCGACAATTTTTTTAATTTTTTTAAAATTTATTATACCGGTTGAACCAGAAACTGATGGTCTCACCGGTTTAGCCGCCAAAATTACTGATATAAACCTCTATCCACTATCCTTATTTAAAAATAGAACGTTTTCTAAATTTTCTCTGTAAAAATTACAGAGTTATTCCACAAATTGAAATAGTGGGAAAAAAATTTTGAATTTGTAATCCACATCTGCTAATTTTGCCTTCCTAACTTACAACTACAAAATGACTGGTCTAATTTGACTGATACAATCTAAGATATTCAACTAGCGAAGCTTATAATAAAACCTACTTGCACTTTAATAAAAAATATTAAGATAAGCTTCTAAGACTTTATGTTGTTCAACTTTAAGTAGTCGTTATTTATTGGCTTAATTGCACCAAAAATCACAAACTTTTGTGTGTTTTTGGTATTTAACATAATCTTTTTTTCTTGGCGTATTTAATATTAACTTTCATTTTTTGGCATATTTGTCCACGGGACCATTTTGGAGAAAAAACGACGTCGTTTTGGGTGTAAAACGGCACCGTTTTGTATCCAAAACAACAAAACTTTTCAAAGAAAATGGTCTCATGAACAAATATGCCAAAAAAATGCAACGTTTTACACCCAAAACAATAAAAAATTTCAAAGAAAATAGTCTCATGGACAAATATGCCAAAAAATAAAAGTTAATGTTAAATACGCCAAGAAAAAAAGATTATGTTAAATACCAAAAATACGCGAAAGTTGATGATTTTTTATGCAATTAAGCGTTATTTATTTAACCCCTTTAATATAGTTTGGCTTAAATGAATATTGTTGTGTTAGTTTTATATAAAAAATTTATTTAGTAGCTCTATGGTTTAAATTTTATAAAATTAATTATGTTTATGTTATATGAATTTGTTTGTGAATGAAATATGTTCTGCACTAGAACTGAACCAAACCAAGGATTAATGTATTAACAATAAACACCTCTAACAATAAAAAATGCAGAAACATATGTTCTACAAGTCAGAAACATAAAATAAAGGGTTAATGGCAAAATAAATCACGAACTTTATACATTTTCTCATTTTAATCACGCAGTTTAAATTTTCTCATTTTCATGCACGAACTATCACTTTTTCTCAAATTCATGCACGGTGCTGAGGTGGTACTCATTTATTGGTGTAAAATAACCTCTACCTTAGCGAATTACACCAATGGAGCCGTGACGCCTCAGCACCGTGCATGAATTTGAGAAAAAGTAGTAGTTCATGCATGAAAATGAGAAAATTTAAACTGCGTGATTAAAATGAAAAAACGTGTAAAGTTGGTGAATTTTTATGACATTAACCCTATAATAAATATGAATTTACCACTCAGCTTGCACGCTTTAGTCAACTAGCATAAAATTGATGTTTATCATTACAATAATAAAAAAAATATTTATTTAATTAGAAATATAGAATTCACGGACGGAACCAAATATACACAAGCATATAAGCTTCAGTTCAAACTCGCTTCAGAATTGTTAAAGACTAATAGGTAGGGTTTGAAATGAAATCAAGGTTAAAAGATTGAATAAAGGATCGACGCACTTTTTGAATTTGTGACACGGGGTCATCTAACCCAATTTATATTTTTTTGAGCAACTAACCCCAAAACTCTTCATTTTTTGATCAAATAACCCCATAATTTATATTTTTATTTTAAAAAATAAATTTAGAATAATTATATCGCAACAATTAGAGAAATATATAATTACTTTTTTGCATCTCTCGCCTCCGATTTATATTTTACACATTTAAAAGATATAATTATGGGTTATTTGACCCAAAATTGAAGAGTTTTGGGGTTAGTTGCTCAAAAAAGTATAAATTGGGTTAGATGACCCCGTGTCACAAGTTTAGGGGCGCGTTGACCTTTTGTTCTTAAAAGATTGGTCATCGAGAGGTCGGACTATAGATTAAGACCGGACTGAAATAAAAACCTATATCTGCTACTGATCTAGAAGATAAATTGATAGTAATTATTAATGTTCTAACTAATTTAATAATAACAATAATCTCTATATTAATTAGGGCTTTTTACACAAACAACCTACATTGACTAATTGTTTACTTTTATACATGTCATATTTTTCACTTACTAAACTACCATACACGGAGCTGATTCTAACTTTTATACGGATCTTATATATTCAACCCTAATAGCACAATCATCATAATTTCATTTATTTTCTCTCTCCTCGTCATTCAATTCTCTCTTCCTCTCTCTTCCTCTCAGCTCATCTTCCTCTCTCTTCCTCTCCGCCGTCTTCCGCTTCGCCGTCCTCTATTCCTACGCTCCTCCGTCATCGTTCTCATCATCGTCTCTGTTGTCATCTTCGCCAACGCCATCATCTCCTCTGCTCGTCTTGTCATCTATTTGATTTCAGATTTACAATTTATTCATTCTTCTTCTTTTTCTTTTTTTTTATTTTCAGATCTACAATTGTTTTACTGTTTTTTCATCATTAAACATGTATATAGATTATATTTCAAGAATATAATGTTAATTTCATGTTATGTAATATACAATTATGATTATATGGAATAATTTTTTGTTATTTCTGCATTTTGTTTTTGTGTTTGGTTGTATTTCTGTGTTTATTTATTCCGCAGCTCGATTTTTTAATGATGGTTGATTGTTGAATTATTATAATGTTACAGTGTTGTTGATTTGTTGTTGATTTTGTGTTAATAATCAGTTAGTATTTCCTTGATTTTAACATTGGAATTTTTTTTTTAAATTGGCAAATTAGATAACTTTGTCAGCGAAATAAATTAAATAAAATAAAATTTAACCGATACTAGATAATTATATGTTTGCATTATTATGTTGACATGTTGTTGATTTCTTGTTGATATTTTGTTAATTGTCACAGTTTTTCAAAAAATTATGTTTTATTTTATTCCTTATATTGATTCGTTGTTGATTTATTGTTGACATTATGTTGATAAGTATTTCAACTTTTTTTGATTTTCAATTTTATGTTGACATGTTGTTGATATACTGTTGATAATATGTTGATTTTTCAATCATTGAAAGAAAAATAAATTATATGTTTACATTATTATGTTGACATGTTGTTGATTTTTTGTTGATATTTTGTTAATTGTCACAGTTTTTCAAAAAATTATATTTTATTTTATTCCTTATGTTGATTCGTTGTTGATTTATTGTTGACATTATGTTGATAAGTATTTCAACTTTTTTTGATTTTCAATTTTATGTTGACATGTTGTTGATATACTGTTGATAATATTTTGATTTTTCAATCATTTAAAGAAAAATAAAATTAGTCTTAAATTATTGTATTGATGAGCTAGCAGCCGCACAGTTCCTTCAATATATCACTTGTATAATTTTTTTCCGTTTTCCACCTCTCATACCTAACTAAATTTCGACAAAGCCGGTTATGATACAATTTCATTTCATCCAACAAAAGTTTATTTCACTGACAATATTATCTTATTTGTCAATGTTAAAATAAAAAAAATCAGTTGATATCAACATAATATCAACATAAAGTCAACATAAAATCAACAACACTGTAACATTACAATGATTCAGCAATCAATCATCATCAATAAATCGTTCTGCAGAATAAAAAAACGCAGAAATACAACAAAACACAAAAAATGCAGAAAACAACAGAATTTTATTACATAAAATCACAAAATTATTCTAAATAACATGAAATAAGTATTAGATACTTTAAATATACTCTTTATACATGTTTAATGGTGGATAAACAGTAAAAGATAAACAAATTACAGATCTGAAAATGAAAAAAAAAAGAACAACAAATTTCAGATCTAAAATCAAAAAGATAAAACAAAGATGGCGCGGCGAGACAAAGACGAAACGGCGGAAATAGAACGGCGGAAATAGAACGGCGGAGGCGGAACGACGGAGGCGGAACAGCGGAAGCGGAACGGCGGAACGGCGGAACGGCAGAGGCGGAACGGCGGAAGCGGAACGGCGGAAGCGGAACGGCGGAAGCGGAACGGCGGAAGCGAAAGAGCAGAAATCGTGGAAATTTTCTTTCACATCTCAAAAGAAATCATGGAGAAGAAGAAGAAGAATGATTGAGAGAAATAAGAAAAATCGTATAAAAGAAAGAAATTTGAAGTACAAGTTATTAAAGTAAGAAAATGAGGTAGGTAAAGTAAAGATTTAACTTGTACTGTATAAAAGTAAATGGGCTGCCAAAATCAGTATTTTATATAAAATGCCCTATTAATTAACCAACACCTACAAGGCCACAGCAAAGGCTATAGAAGGGAAAAATATGTCAACTCTAGAAGAAACAAGACTAGTATATCCAACAGGTCATGCAGATTTGGCCCGAGTGCATACTGAGTCCGTACATACAAAATGTTGAATTTTTCATACCAAAAGCCCAACTTTGGCGACCGCATATACATAAAAACTTGAGCTGTTAAAACTTAAAGCCAGTGACATTTCAAAACTTCTTACTATATATACAGTCTTCTAGTCTGTAGCACGGATAGAGTATAGTATTTGGAAAGCTTTCTCAGATTGTGTATATTTTCCACAAGGTTATGCACTCTAAATGAAATCGGAACCACCGCCAAAATGCTCAAGGTCCGGATGAGTTCCCCCACTGCGCCTAGGGTTTCTGCAACAAACATAAAACCGAACAATGAGTTGATGACAAATGTTCAGTGTTATATGTCGTATCAAAGTAGCTGCATTAGATGACATAAAAATTATGTTCTAATAAAATGTTTGTATGTACAAATTAGGAGATTATGGTCTTGTAAGTTGTCACCGAAATTGCCAATTTTACAGACATCATTCAAGAAAACCATCGTGAAGAGAGTGAAAGCAAGTCATTCAGTTCACCATTGTCCGTCTTGGTCCCGATCAAAGCATAGAACCTACTTCCTAACATGATGAATTCAGTTCTATTTTTATGAAAAACACATCAGCTTTCTTCAGCAACATAATTATGTTAGCACACTCATAACTTTGCGAAAAACTAAGATGAAAAAGAACTTCGCATTAATCAAACACCAGTTCCCAGCATAAGCAATCAGCAAGATGTTTAGGAAAATCTAATACTAGGGTTTGTGAGGACAAACCAAAGGGTATTGAAGCAACTTCATGGATAACCACCAAATGATAGCATTATGTTTTTCTGGGAGAAATGAAATTCAAATTGGTCTTCCAGATTATTCAATTAATAAACAGGTCAAATTGACATTCACCAGATTCCCAATTAAAAACCCACAACTAGCTTCCATCTCTCCTTCCCACTCAATTTTTTTTTGTTTCTTGTCAATTATAATTTATATCATTCTAATTGTATACATGAGATTGTTTAGATTATAGTCATTGTATATGCATATACACTCTTAAATATATTAGTAGCTCAGCCATTTAATTTAAGGTTGGGCCAAAGACGATCAGTGTCGGACCAATCATCACATAGCTTCAGCAACAGCTATACAAATTAAAAAAAGCTAAAAAAAAAGAAAACACGCAGCTGCACACAAACATCATTGAGAAAGAAGCACTCTAACTGCAGGATCTTCATTCTAGAGAAAAAGGGTGGGCGAATGTTCCATGTCGACTTATAAAACAAATATGAATCTGAGTAAAAAGTCTATTTACCTTGCAAATCGGTTGGGCTCAAAGCCAGGAACCCCAGGGGGGCCATATGGATCAAAACGAGCACCTGGAGGAACACCCCTGTAGAACAGAACTTCCCATAATTAGTATCATGGAATAAAAAGTGCATAGCACAGAAGGGGAAGAGAGAGAGAGAGAGAGATAGATAGATAGATAGATAACTCACGGTTGCCCACCAGGAAAGCCTGGATATATATCAGGGCGGTTTGGATGTCCAGGCATCAACCAGCGAGGATCATTAGGCCCTGTTTACAAAGTGGAACATCAATGATACCAAAAAAACTACACATTTCCTTTTTATTCTGTGTTTCTTCCTACCTTTTTCTAATTTGCTTTCTAAATTTTCCAATCAGAAATTAAGAATCTTTATTTGCATTCAGAAATATATACCTAAAAGCATGCTACCACCGCCAAAGCCCTCCCTGAAATAGAATAGCAAAAAAACTTCAAAGTTCACATTGAGAACTACTATGATCAACTAGAATAAGAATTACCAATAAGCAATGCTTTAGGATATGAGTACCTAGTTGGATACATCCCAGCACCAGGACCAGGAAAAAGATCACTACCTCTATCTGTATTGATAGGAGGGATTACAGTTCTAGAAAGCAAGCCAGAAAACAAGGGTCAGATTCCATAATCTTAATGAGATGCATCTCTATATGTCGTGATCATTAATCTGACAGCTTAACATGGCAGGCGAGACCAGAGAAAACTATATGAATATGCAGGAAGGACACAAAAAAAGGCTGCAATAAATTCCAAACATGGAAGTCCTGCAAACAACATATGGAAATTCTCTCATCCCTATTTTTCATAAACATATAACAAATTCTCCAGAAATCATAGATGATTCATGTCACTAAAACATTCTCAACCATGGTTCTTAGAACAAGTGCGTATTGGCCAAGACGGTCAATATGTACCAGAAGTTTTTGAAGACCATAACAATATTATCTGATACGCTATATATTGTGAAGAATCATAAAATATCAGTATTGATTGGTTGATACATCAGATACAACCGATCTGGATGCCGATACAGACCAAATACACGATTCATTTAGTGCAATTTTCAAATAACTCTTATCATTTTATTAATTTTATGTATTTTTCATTTCAATATAATGTTCATTAAAGTGTTTCAATGCATTAATGCAGTAAAAATAACAATATTCTAGGTTTAGTATTCATTTCGTTCATTTCTAATTGGTCTTAAAAAATCTTGTTAGCGCCTGTTCCTATACAGTCTGAGTCAATCCGATTCGGATAAACCGTTACCATATGAAATAATAATACCAGTATTCAATCCATATTCTCAACTACAAAATAATAGATAACGATCGTAAACAATAGTCTCGTCATTTGAGCCACGCACTGTTCAAGGTCAATGGCGGTCTCATTATAATATCATATGCAACTGGGTCAAAAACAAGAGATTCAACTTAATGCACATTATTTTGTGACTAACCGCCAACTTGTCTCCTTGCATAGGATGCAGGTGCAACAATTAAAAAGATAAATGAAAAGTAATCTACATAGTATCATGATTCACATCAGTACCTGACTTAACAATTCACAAAAATTCCTAAACTGGAATTTAGTAAAAAGGTGAGCTCAAAACTCGACATGAACAGAAGTAGACTATTAGTACCAATGTAACAGGAAACTTCAAGTGCACGAGACACTACAATCAGCTAAAACTTCCAAAAATGTACATACCCTGAAGGATGAATTTGAGGGCCTACTGGTTGAGGCCGAACACCAGACTCATTTATACCACCCCTTGATGCATCACTCGTTTCTAATCTACAAAATATACCAAAAGAAAAAATATCAATAAGAAGAACATGAGTCGACCATTAATCATGTGTTAAACATTTTACAGGTGCTTTAGAACTAGTTGTCAAAAAACCATATATGAAATTCAACCAAAACAAAAACGATTCTAAGAACTTTAAAACCTTATGTTCAATTTAACCAGACATCTACGTTTTGATTCATGGTTGAACCTTGATACGGGTATAGATGCCAAAATGATCCCACGAAAGCAACAGTTACTTACAAAGTTATGATATACAGTGAATAAAATAAACAAAACATAAATGAATTACTTTGATCGACTGCTCGACGAAGTTGATTTCTTTGAAGAAGAACCATCCAATTTAGACAAAACTTCCTTGTCTATACTCTTAACAAGCTTCCCCAAATTTTTATATTGATCAGAAATATTTGTACCTCCATTCTCATCAACAAACTCACCAATCCTGCATAAAAATCCATCATTTCATTTCCACCTCCATTAAGAACAATATTTTCAATTCACAAATCAACAAGAACACGAAGAATTACATGATTTCGAGATGAACAGGCTCCGGGACACCATCAGCCAAAGCATCAACAAACAATTTATCATTAATAACCAAATACTTGACCAGCACTTTTTTCCCGTTTTTCTCAGGGTTTACATAGACAAACGCGTACTCGTTTTCTGAATCGTTCCAGTTTTCAAACCCTACCTCTTCTACACAAAATAATTTTGAAACAAATTAAGAATAAAAAATTAAATGATTGAGAATAAATGAGGAGGGGGATTTACCGGTGGAGGAAGAGTAAAAAGCGGAGTCGGAGAAAGCGGGAGGACCGGTGGCGGTGAGGACGTAACCGTCGGAGAGGAAGGAGGCGTGAGCGGCGAAGACTACTTTATCGGCGTTGTTTTTGAAAGTTGGCCTTGCGGCTCTAATTACAGCAATTACTGATTTTTCTTTCGTCATTGTTGTAAAAGTGACTGGAGAAACTGAATTGTTTCTTGAGAAAATGGTAGCTACTGAATTCGAAATTGTCTTGTTTGCAAAGAAAACAAAAGTTTCATTTTGACCCCTTAATTTTGCACACAATGTCAATCAAGGACAAGT